>NW_027049198.1:0-6053 GCF_025399875.1 Dalotia coriaria
TTTTTTAAATAGAAGCAATATTAATAAAAAAGAATAATAAAAAAAATTTTTGTCGTTTTATGCGGTTTTTCGCGTTAAAACCGATTAAAAACTCAAAACGTGCTGTTTTTTCAAATGCATTTTCAAGCATTTTAGATCGTTGAAATCGTTCAAATAGACGCAATATTTAAAAAAGAATAATAAAAAATTTTGGGCGTTTTATGCTGTTTTTGCGTTAAAAAGCGATTAAAAACTCAAAACGGCTGTTTTGCAAAATTAACATTTTCAAACATTTTAGATCGTTGAAATCGTTCAAAAAACCCAAAATTTAAAAAAAAGAATAATAAAAATAAAAAATTTTTTTCTGTTTTGCGTTAAAACGCAGATTAAAGCTCAAAACGTGCTGTTTTGCTAAAATAAGCATTTTCAAGCATTTTAGATCGTTGAAATCGTTCAAATAAAGCAATATTAATAAAAAAGAATAATAAAAATTTGTCGTTTTTTGCGTTTTACGCGTTAAAACGCAGTTAAAAACTCAAAACGTGCTGTTTTGCTAAATAAGCATTTTCAGCATTTTAGATCGTTGAAATCGTTCAAATAGACGCAATATTAATAAAAAAAAATAATAAAAATTCGTCGTTTTTATCTGTTTTACGCTTAAAACGCAGATTAAACTCAAACGGCTTTTTGCTAAAATAAAAGCATTTTCAAGCATTTTTAATCGTTAAATCGTTCAAATAGACGCAATATTAATAAAAACGAATACAAAAATTCGTCGTTTTTATGCTGTTTTACGCGTTAAACGCTGATTAAAGCTCAAAACGTGATGTTTTCAAATAAGCATTTTTCAAGCATTTAATCGTTGAAATCGTTCAAATAGAGCAATATTAATAAAAACAGATAATAAAAATTCGTCGTTTTTATGCTTTTACGCGTTAAAAAGCGATTAAAGAATCAAAACGTGCTGTTTTGCTAAAATAAAACATTTATAAGCATTTTAGATCGTTGAAATCTTCAAATAGAAGCAATATGAATAAAAAAGATAATAAAATTTGTCGTTTTTATGCTGTTTTACGCGTTAAAACGCAGATTAAAAAATCAAACGTGCTGTTTTGCTAAAATAAGCATTTTCAAGCATTTTATATGTAAATCGTTTAAATAGAAGCAATTTAATTAAAACGAATAAAAAATTCGTGTTTTAAAGCTGTTTTACGCGTTAAAACGCGATTAAAGCTCAAAACGTGCTGTTTTGCTAAAATAAAAACATTTCAAGCATTTTTAGATCGTTGAAATCTTCAAATGAGCCAAATTTTTAATAAAAACGAATAATAAAATTGTCGTTTTTGCTTTTTACGCGTTAAACGAGATAAATAAAACGTGCTGTTTGCTAAAATAACATTTTCAAAAACATTTTTAGATTTTGGAAATCGTTCAAATAGAAGCAATATTAATAAAAACGAATAGTAAAAATTTCGTCGTTTTTTTGCTGTTTTACGCGTTAAAACGCAGATTAAAAGCTCAAAACGTGCTGTTTTTCTAAAATAAAACATTTTTTAAGCATTTTAGATCGTTGAAATCGTTCAAATAGAAGCAATATTACTAAAAACGAATAATAAAAATTCGTCGTTTTTATGCTGTTTTACGCGTTAAAACGCAGATTAAAAGCTCAAAACGTGCTGTTTTGCTAAAATAAGCATTTTCAAGCATTTTAGATCGTTGAAATCGTTCAAATAGACGCAATATTAATAAAAACGAATATAAAAATTTCGTCGTTTTTATGCTGTTTTCGCGTTAAAACGCTGATTAAAACTCAAAACGTGATGTTTTGCTAAAATAAGCATGTTCAAGCATTTTTAGATCGTTAGGGAAATCGTTCAAATAGACGCAATATTAATAAAAAAGATAATAAAAATTCGTCGTTTTATGTCTGTTTTGCTCGTTAAAACGCAGATTAAAAACTCAAAACGTGCTGTTTTGCTAAAATAAAGCATTTTCAAGCATTTTAGATCGTTGAAATCGTTCAAATAGAAACAATATGAATAAAAAGGAATAATAAAAATTCGTCGTTTTATGCTGTTTACGCGTTAAAACGCAGATTAAAAGCTCAAAACGTGCTGTTTGCTAAAAATAAGCATTTTCAAGCATTTTAGATCTTTGAAATCGTTCAAATAGACGCAATATTAATAAAAACGAATAATAAAAATTTTGTCGTTTTATGCTTGTTTTTACGCGTTAAAACGCTGATTAAAACTCAAAACGTAATGTTTTGCTAAAATAAGCATTTTCAAGCATTTTATATCGTTGAAATCGTTCAAATAGACGCAATATTAATAAAAACGAATAATAAAAATTCGTCGTTTTTATCTGTTTTACGCGTTAAAACGCAGATTAAAAGCTCAAACGTGCTGTTTTGCTAAAATAAGCATTTTCAGCTTTTAGATCGTTGAAATCGTTCAAATAGAAGCAATATGAATAAAAACAGATATAATAAAATTTCGTCGTTTTTATGCTGTTTTACGCGTTAAAACGCTGATTAAAGCTCAAAACGTGATGTTTTGCTAAAATAAACATTTTCAAGCATTTTATATCGTTAAATCGTTCCAAATAGACGCAATATTAATAAAACGAATATAAAATTCGTCGTTTTATGCTTTTTTACGCGTTAAAACGCTGATTAAAGCTCAAAACGTGCTGTTTTGCTAAAATAAGCATTTTCAAAGCATTTTAGATCGTTGAAATCGTTCAAATAGAAGCAATATGAATAAAAACGAATAATAAAATTTGTCGTTTTTTTGCTGTTTTACGCGTTAAACGCAGATTAAACTCAAAACGTGTGTTTTGCTAAAATAAGCATTTTCAAGCATTTTAGATCGTTGAAATCGTTTAAATAGAAGCAATATTAATAAAAAACGAATAATAAAAATTTCGTCGTTTTATGCTGTTTTACGCGTTAAAACGCAGATTAAAGCTCAAAACGTGCTGTTTTGCTAAAATAAGCATTTTCAAGCATTTTAGATCGTTGAAATCGTTCAAATAGACGCATTATTAATAAAACGAATAATAAAAAATTCGTCGTTTTTTTGCTTTTTTTACGCGTTAAAACGTAGAATAAACTCAAAACGTGCTGTTTTTGCTAAAATAAGCATTTTCAAGCATTTTAGATTGTTGAAATCGTTCAAATAAGCAATATTAATAAAAACGAATAGTAAAAAAAATTTGTCCCTTTTATGCTGTTTTTCCCCGTTAAAACGCAGATTAAAGCTCAAAACGTGCTGTTTTGCTAAAATAAGCATTTTTGGGATTTTTTGATCCCCTTGGGAAAACGTTCAAATAGAAGCAATATTAATAAAAACGAATAATAAAAAAATTCCCTCGTTTTTTTGTTTTTACGCGATAAAACGCGGTTCCAAAACGTGCTGTTTTAACCCCAAAAAAAACATTTTTTAAGCATTTTAGATCGTTGAAATCGTTCAAAAAAGACGCAAATTTAAAAAAAGAATAGTAAAAAAATTTGTCGTTTTTATGATGTTTTACGCGTTAAAACGCAGATTAAAACTCAAAACGTGCTGGCAAAATAAACATTTTAGATCGGAAAACGTTCCCGTAAAACAATATTAAAAAAAACGAATAATAAAAAATTCGTCGTTTTTTTGCTGTTTTACCCCGTTAAAACGCAGATTAAAGCTCAAAAACGTGCTGTTTTTCTAAAAAAAGCATTTTCAACGATCCCTTGGGGAAAACTTTTAAAAAAGACGCAATATTAATAAAAACGAATTTAAAAAAAATTTGTCGTTTTTTTGCTGTTTTTTTCGCGTTAAAAAGCTGATTAAAGCTCAAAACGTGATGTTTTTGCTAAAATAAAACATGTTCAAACATTTTAGATCTTTTAAATCGTTAAAAGGGGGGGAATATTAATAAAAACGAATAATAAAAATTCGTCGTTTTTTTTGCTGTTTTATCGTTAAAACGCAATTAAAACTCAAAACGTGCTGTTTTTCTAAAAAAAAGCATTTTCAAGCATTTTTGGGTCGTTGAAATCCCTTCAAATAGAAACAATATAATAAAAAAAGAATAATAAAAAATTTCGTCGTTTTTAACTTTTTTCGCCCTTAAAACGCAGATTAAAGCTCAAAACGTGCTGTTTTTCTTTTAAAAAAAAAGCATTTTTAAGCATTTTAGATCTTTGAAATCGTTCAAATAGACGCAATATTAATAAAAAAAGAATAATAAAAAAATTTTTTCGTTTTTTTTGCTGTTTTCCCCCGTTAAAAAGCTGATTAAAACTCAAAACGTAATGTTTTTGGGTAAAATAAACATTTTCAAGCATTTTTTTATCGGTTTAAATCGTTCAAATAGACGCAAATTTAAAAAAAAAGGAATAATAAAAAAAATTCGTTTTTATGCTGTTTTACGCCCTTTTAAAAAACGGGTTAAAAACTCAAAACGTGCTGTTTTTTTCTTTAAAAAAACATTTTCAAGCATTTTTTTGATCGTTAAAAACGTTCAAATAAAAAGCAATATGAATAAAAAAAAATAATAATAATTTGTCGTTTTTATGCTGTTTTGCGTTAAAACGCAGATTAAAAACTCAAAACGTGCTTTTGCTTTTAAAAAAATTTTTAAGCATTTTAGATCGTTTGGGGAAAAGTTTAAATAGAAGCAATATTAAAAAAACGAATTAAAAAAATTTCCCTCGTTTTTTATTTCTGTTTTTCCGTTAAAACGCAGATTAAAACTCAAAAAGTCTGTTTTGCTAAAATAAAAACATTTTCAAGCATTTTAGATCGTTGGGAAAACGTTCAAAAAAAGCGCAATATTAATACAAAACGAATAATAAAATTTTTTCGTTTTTTTTGCTGTTTTCCCTGTTCGCGGGGAAACCCCAAAAATGTTTTTGCCAAAAAAAAGCATTTTCAAGCATTTTTTGATTGTTGAAATCGTTCAAATAAAAAACAATATTAATAAAAACGAATAATAAAAAATTCGTCGTTTTATGCTGTTTTTTCGCGTTAAACGCAGATTAAAAACTCAAAAAGTGCTGTTTTTTCTAAAAAAAGCATTTTCCAAACGGTCCCTTGAAATCGTTTTAAATGGGGCGCAATATTAATAAAAAAGAATAAAAATTTTTTGTCATTTTTTTGCCCGTTCTACGCGTTAAAACGCAGATTAAAACTCAAAAGTCTGTTTTTTCTTTTAAAAAAAAGCATTTTTTGGGATTTTTTGATCGTTGAAATCCCCTTCCAAAAAGACGCAATATTTAAAAAAAAGAATAATAAAAAAAATTTCCCCTCGTTTTTATTTCTGTTTTACCCTTCGCGGGGAAAATAGCTCAAAAAGTGCTGTTTTGCTAAAATAAGCATTTTCAAAAACATTTTTTGAGCGTTGGGAAAACTTTAAATAAACAATAAATTTTAAAAAAAACGAATAATAAAAAATTCGTCGTTTTTTTGGGTGTTTTACGCGATAAAACGCAGATTAAAACTCAAAACGTGCTGTTTTGCTAAAAAAAGCATTTTCGGGATTTTTTGATCGTTGAAATCGTTCCCAAAAAGACGCAATAATAAAAAGAATAGTAAAAAAATTTGTCACGTTTTTTTTGATGTTTTTTCGCGTTAAAACGCAGATTAAAGCTCAAAACGTGCTGTTTTTCTAAAATAAAAAATTTTAGATCGGGGGGAAATCGTTTCAAATAAGCAAATATTAATAAAAAAAAGAATAATAAAAATTCGTCGTTTTTGCTGTTTTTTCGCGGTTAAAAACCGAAATTAAAAAAATCAAAACGTGCTGTTTTGCTTTAAAAAACTTTTCAAGCATTTTTTGATCGTTGGGAAAACGTTCAAATAGACCAAAAATTAATAAAAAAAGAATAATAAAAAATTCGTCATTTTTTTGCTGTTTTACGCGTTAAAACGCAGATTAAAGCTCAAAACGTGCTGTGTTGCTAAAATAAGCATTTTTCAACATTTTAGATCGTTGAAATCGTTCAAATAGAAGCAATATTAATTTAAAAAACCAATAATAAAAAATTTGTCGTTTTATGCTGTTTTACGCGTTAAAAAGCAGATTAAAGCTCA
>NW_027049199.1:0-6050 GCF_025399875.1 Dalotia coriaria
TCACGCGTCGATCGCGTATACCCCCTCTCGTTATAACAAGAGAGACGGACCGATCTCCCGTCTCATCTCGAGCGCTGCCAGTCATTCCGACCCCTCTCGTTATAGCCAGGAGACGGACCGATCTCCCGTCATCTCGAGCGCTGCCAGTCATTCCGTGCCAGTCCAGCGTTCGGGTAGGTTGACCACGATCTTCCGTCTCTCTACTCTGCGGCCTACAAACGAATGGAGATTTTCTCGTGCGGTTAAGGTTTTCGTTGAATGTTTTTATCGGCCGATAAAAAGTTTGCTTAGTGTGCGGGGAGCCTAACAGTAAAACAAATGTGAAGTGCAAGTGAAGTGTTACAACAATTGCAACAAACAAAACTTATATCACCAATAAGACGTTATCGTAAACATCTCGATCGTAAACCTACTTTACAAACAACCATTTTTTATTAATAGTTGCGTCTATTTGAACGATTTCAACGATCAAAATGCTTGAAAATGCTTATTTAGCAAAACAGCCGTTTTGAGCTTTAATCTGCGTTTTAACGCGTAAAACAGCATAAAACGACAGAATTTTATTATTCGTTTTTATTAATATTGCTTCTATTTGAACGATTTCAACGATCTAAAATGCTTGAAAATGCTTATTTTAGCAAAACAGCACGTTTTGAGCTTTAATCTGCGTTTTAACGCGTAAAACAGCATAAAACGACGAATTTTTTATTATTCGTTTTATTAATATTGCTCTATTTGAACGATTTCAACGATCTAAAATGCTTGAAAATGCTTATTTTGAAAACAGCACGTTTTGAGCTTTAATCTACGCGTTTTAACGCGTAAAACAGCATAAAACGACGAATTTTTATTATTCGTTTTTTATTAATATTGCGTCTATTTGAACGATTTCAACGATCTAAAATGCTTGAAAATGCTTATTTTTAGCAAAACAGCACGTTTGAGCTTTAATCTGCGTTTTAACGCGTAAAACAACATAAAACGACAGAATTTTTATTATTCGTTTTTTTTAATTGCGTCTATTTGAACGATTTCAACGATCTAAAATGCTTGAAAATGCTTATTTTAGCAAAACAGCACGTTTTGAGCTTTTAATCTGCGTTTTAACGCGTAAAAACAGCATAAAACGAGAGAATTTTTATTATTCGTTTTTTTATTAATATTGCGTCTATTTGAACGATTTCAACGATCTAAAAGCTGAAAATGCTTATTTTAGCAAAACAGCACGTTTTGAGCTTTAATCTGCGTTTTAACGCGTAAAACAGCATAAAACGACGAATTTTTTATTATTCGTTTTTTATTATGTGCTCTATTTGAACGATTTCAACGATCTAAAATGCTTGAAAATGCTTATTTTAGCAAAACAGCACGTTTTGAGCTTTAATCTGCGTTTTAACGCGTAAAACAGCATAAAACGCGAAATTTTTATTATTCGTTTTTATTAATATTGCGTCTATTTGAACGATTTCAACGATCTAAAATGCTTGAAAATGCTTATTTTAGCAAAACAGCACGTTTTGAGCTTTAATCTGCGCGTTTTAACGCATAAAACAACATAAAACGACGAATTTATTATTCGTTTTTTATTAATATTGCGTCTATTTGAACGATTTCAACGATCTAAAATGCTTGAAAATGCTTATTTTTATCAAAACAGCACGTTTTGACCTTTATTCTACGTTTTAACGCGTAAAACAGCATAAAAGCAGCAGAATCTTTATTATTCGTTTTATTAATATTGCGTCTATTTGAACAATTTCAACGATCTAAAATGCTTGAGAAATGCTTATTTTTGCAAAACAGCACGTTTTGAGCTTTAATCTACGTTTTAACGCGTAAAATATCATAAAATGACAGATTTTTTATTATTAATATTACTTCTATTTAAACGATTTCCAACGATCTAAAATCTTATTTTAGCAAAACAGCATGTTTGAGCTTTAATCCTGCCCGTTTTAACGCGTAAAACAGCATAAATCCCCAAGAATTTTTATTATTCGTTGTTTATTAATGTACTTCTATTTAGACAGTTTCAACGATCTAAAATGCTTAAGAAAATCTTATTTTAGCAAAACAGCACTTGCTGAGCTTTATTCTGCGTTTTAACGCGTAAAACAACATAAAAACGACGATTTTTTTTATTATTCGTTTTATTAATATTGCTTCTATTTGAACGATTTCAACG
Source organism: Dalotia coriaria (assembly GCF_025399875.1). Taxonomy (NCBI): domain Eukaryota; kingdom Metazoa; phylum Arthropoda; class Insecta; order Coleoptera; family Staphylinidae; genus Dalotia; species Dalotia coriaria. Next base: position 2,186 of record NW_027049199.1, read on the forward strand.
ATCTAAAATGCTTGAAAATGATTATTTTGCCTTAAAACAGCACGTTTTGAAGGCTTTAATCTACGTTTAACGCGTAAAACAGCATAAAACAGAAGAAGTTTTATTATTCGTTTTTTTAATATTGCGTCTATTTGAACGATTTCAGCGATCTAAAATGGCAGAAAATGCTTATTTTAACGAAACAGCACGTTTTGAGCTTTTAATCGCGTTTTAACGCGTAAAACAGCATAAAACGACGAATTTTTTATTGGTATTCGTTTTATTATCATGCTTCTATTTGAACGATTTCCAGCGATCTCACAAAATGCTTGAAAATGCTTATTTTAGCAAAACAGCACGTTTGAGCTGGAATCTGCGTTTTAACGCGTAAAACAGAATAAAACGACGAATTTTTTATTATTCGTTTTTATTAATATTGCGTCTGGATTGTGAACGATTTCAACGATCTAAAATGCTTGAAAATGCTTATTTTAGCAAAACAGCACGTTTGAGCTTTAATCTGCGTTTAACGCGTAAAACAGCATAAAAACGGCAAATTTTTATTGTTGTTTTTATTAATAAATGCGTCTATTTGAACGATTTCAAGCGATCTAAAATGCTTGAAAATGCGCATTTTAGCAAAACAGCACGTTTAGGCTTTATTCTGCGTTTTAACGCGTAAAACAATATAAACGACAGAAATTTTTTATTATTCGTTTTTTATTTTTGTGCGTCTATTTGAACGATTTCAACGATTTAAAATGCTTGAAAATGCTTGTGCCCCAGCAAAACAGCGTTTTGAGCTTTAATCTGCGTTTTAGCGTAAAAGAGCAACGCAAAACGACGAAATTTTTATTATTCGTTTTTTTATTAATATTGCTTCTATTTGAACGGGGAATTTCAACTTGATCTAAAATGCTTGAAAATACTTATTTTTAGCAAAACAGCACGTTGCAGGCTGTAATCTGCGTTTTAACGCGTAAAACAGCATAAAACGACGAATTTTTATTATTCGTTTTATTAATATTGCACGTCTATTTAAGACGATTTCCAACGATCTAAAATGGCAGAAAATGCTTATTTTAGCAAAACAGCACGTTTTGGAGCTTTAATCTGCGTTTAACGCGTGGAAAAACAGCATAAAACGGCAGATTTTTTATTATTCGTTTTATTAATATTACTGCGTCTATTTGAACGATTTCAGCGGTCACAAAATGGCGAAATACTTATTTTAGCAAAACAGCGTTTTTGAGCTTTTATTCTGCACGTTTAGCACGCGTAAAACAGCATAAAACTTGACAAAATTTTTTATTATTCGTTTTTTATTTTGTGCGTCTATTTGGCGAACGGTTTCGGCGTCTAAAAATGCTTGAAAAATGCTTATTTTAGCAAAACAAAAGCACGTTTTGGAGCTTTAATCTGCGTTTAACGCGTAAAACAGCATAAAACGAGCGGTTTTTATTATTCGTTTTTTTATTAATATTGCTTCTATTTGAGACGATTTCAGCGATAAATGCTTGAAAATGCTTATTTTAGCAAAAGGTATGGCACGTTTTGAGCTTTTAAATCTGCGTTTTAACGCGTAAAGGCGACATAAAAACGACGAAATTTTTTATTATTCGTTTTTATTAATATTGCGTCTATTTGAACGATTTCAACGATCTAAAATGAAATGCTTATTTTAGCAAAACAGCACGTTTTGAGCTTTAATCACTACTTGCGATTTTTTAACGTAAACAGCATAAAACGGCAGATTTTTATTATTCGTTTTATTAATATTGCTTCTATTTGGACGAATTTCAACAATCAAATGCTTTACGAAAATGCTTATTTTGCCTTAAAACGGCACACGATTTTGAGCTTTAATCTGCGTTTAACGCGTAAAAACAGCATAAAAACGGCGAATTTTTTTATTATTCGTTTTATTAATGTACTTCTATTTGGAACGAGATTTCAGCGATCTAAAATGCCCGAAAATGCTTATTTTATGAAACAGCACGTTTAGGCTTTAATCTGCGTTTTAACGCGTAAAATCGGCATAAAACGACGAATTTTTTTATTATTCGTTTTTATTAATATTGCTTCTATTTGAACTGAATTTCCAACGATCTAAGAGCAGCGAGAAATACTTATTTTAGCAAAACAGCACATTTTGAGCTTTAATCTACGCGTTTTAAGGCGTAAAACTAGCTATAAAAACGGCAAATTTTTATTATTCGTTTTATTATGTACGTCTATTTGAAAAACGATTTCAACGTCTAAATGCTTGAAAATGCTTATTTTAGCAAAACAGCACGTTTTGGGCTTTGCATTCTGCGTTTTAACGCGTAAAACATATAAAACGGCAGAGAATTTTTTATTATTCGTTTTTATTTTGTTGCGCGTCTATTTGAACGATTTCAGCGTCAAATGCTTAAAATGCTTTATTTAGCAAACAGCGCGTTTTGAGCTTTAATCTGCGTTTAGCGCGTAGAGCGGCATAAAACGGCAAAATTTTTTTTATTTGTTTTTTTTAAATTTGGGTCCCATTTGAAAAGTTTTAAGCGATTTTCCCAAATGCTTGGGAAAATTTGGTTTCCCAAAACAGCACGTTTTTAGGGGTTTTTAAACTGCGTTTTTTAAAGGGGTAAAACGATAAAACGAAGGTTTTTTATTATTCGTTTTTTTTTAATTTGCTTCTATTTGAACGATTTCAACACCTTTAAAAATTTGGAAAAAGCTTATTTTTTTCAAAACAGCCGTTTTGGGCTTTAATTCTGCGTTTTTAAAGCGTAAAAAAAGCATAAAAACGGCAATTTTTTTTATTCGTTTTTTTTTTAATTTTTTTTCTATTTGAACGATTTCCAAAATCTAAAAGCGAAAATCTTAAATTTTGGGAAAACAGCACGTTTTGAGCCAATTTTGCGTTTTTAAAGCGTAAAACAGCATAAAAACGGGGGAAATTTTTTTTTATTCGGGTTTTTTAATTTGGATTTTTTGAACGGTTTCAAGTTAAAAATGGGGAAAAAGCTTTTTTTTAGAAAAAAGGGGCCCTTTTGGGGGAAAACCCCCCCTTTTAGCGTAAAAAAAGCCAAAAAAGACGAAATTTTTTTTATTCGTTTTTCCCAATTTTTTCCGCTGTTGAACGTTTTTAACGATCGTGAAAAGTTTTTTTTGCCCGGGGGGTTTTGACTTTAATTCCGCGTTTTTAAAGCGTAAAACAGCATAAAACGACGGGTTTTTTTTTTTTTGTTTTTAAATTTAATTTTTGTCTTTTGAAGGTTTTTCCCGGGGATCGGGGCTAAAACCTTATTTTAACAAAAAAGCCGTTTTTAGCTTTTTAAAATCCTTTTTTCCCTTTTTTTAGCCCTAAAACCAATTTAAAACGAAAAAAGGTGATTTTATTCGTTTTTTTTATTGCGTCTATTTTGAACGTTTCAACGATTAAAAAGGGGAAAAAGTTTTTAAAAACGGGACGGGGCCAATTTCGTTTTAAGCGTAAAAAAAACCCTAAAACGACAAATTTTTTTTTATTCGTTTTTAAATTTAAAAATTGGGTTCTTTTGAACGATTTCCAAGATCCCAAAATGGGGTTTTTTTGAAAAAAGTTTGGGTTTTATTTTAAGCAAAAGGGATAAAAAAAGTTTTTTAGTTTTTTTAATCTTCCTTTTTGCGGAAAAAAGATTTAAAAAGACGGGTCTTTTAAATTCTTTTTTACAAGAAAAAACCGAACCCTTTCCCCTTTTTTAAAAATTTTTGGGTTTTTAAAAAAAAGCGGGGGAAAAACCAATTAAAAACTTTAAACAAAAAAAATTTTTTTAATTTTTTTTCCCCGTTTTTTTTTTAATTTAAAATTGTTGTCTTTAAATTTTGAAAAAAAGGGATTTTTTTCCAAAAACGAATTCGC
>NW_027049200.1:0-6049 GCF_025399875.1 Dalotia coriaria
ATTTTTTAACCTTTTTTCGCTAAAAAAAATTTTTAATTCCCTTTTTATTAAATTTCTTTATTTTAAAGACAACGTTAAAAACTTAAAAAAACTTTTTTTGCAAAAAAAAATTTTGATTTTACCCCTTTTAATAAAAAGCTAAAAAACGAAAATTTTTTTTTTTTTTTTTATTTTTATTTCTTATTTAACACACAAAATTTTTTTTAAAATGCTTTTTTAGCAAAAAAAACCGTTTTATTTTTCTTTTTTTTCGCTAAAAACTAAAAAACGAAATTTTTTTAATTGTTTTTTTTTAAATTTTTTTATTTAACACAACGTTAAAAGCTTTTTTTATTTTAAAAAAAACCGTTTTATTTTTTTCGTTTTAAAAAACCATAAAAAGAAAATTTTTTAAAAGTTTTAAAATTTCTTATTTTAAAACGATTTTAGTTAAAATGCTTAAAATTTTTTTTGAAAAACAAAATTTTGGTTTTTTAAATTTGGGTTTTTAACGGTTTAAAAAAGATAAAAGGAAATTTTTATTTTGAAAAATTTTTATTTAACGTTTAAGCTAAAAGTTTAAAAAAATTTTTTTTTAAAACGGTTTTATTTTTAAATTTCGTTTTAAAGGTAAAAAAGCTAAAAGCAAAATTTTTTTTTTTTTTCGTTTTTATTAATTTGCGTTTTTAACGCAAATCAAAAAACGAAATTTATTTTTTTAAAAAAACGTTTTATTTAACGGTTTTAACGCAAAAAAACTTAAAAAAAAAAAAAGTTTTGTTTTGAGCTTTAATCTGCGTTTAACGCGTAAAACAGCATTAAAAAACGACGAATTTTATTATTCGTTTTTATTAATATTGCTTTTATTTGAACGATTTCAACGATCTAAAATGCTTGAAAATGTGCTTATTTTAGCAAAAACAGTACGTTTTGAGTTTTAATCTCGCGTTTAACGCGTAAAAACAGCATAAAACGACGATTTTTTATTATTCGTTTTTTATTAATATTGCGTCTATTTGAACGATTTCAACGATCTAAAATACTTGAAAATGCTTATTTTAGCAAAACAGCACGTTTTGAGCTTTAATCAGCGTTTTAACGCGTAAAAACAGCATAAAAACGACGAAATTTTTTATTATTTGGTTTTTTATTAATATTGCGTCTATTTGAGCGATTTCAACGATCAAAATGCTTGAAAATGCTTATTTTAGCAAAAACAGCACGTTTTGAGCTTTAATCTGGCGTTTTAACGGCGTAAAACAGCATAAAAACGACGAATTTTTTTATTATTCGTTTTTTATTAATACGTTTCTATTTGAACGATTTCAACGATCTAAAAATGCTTGAAAATGCTTATTTTAGCAAAACAGCACGTTTTGAGCTTTAATCTGCGTTTTAACGCGTAAAACATCATAAAAACGACGAAATTTTTTATTATTCGCTTTTTATTAATATTGCTTCTATTTGAACGATTTCCCAACGATCTGCCGCTTGAAAATGCTTATTTCAAACAGCACGTTTGAGCTTAACTGCGTTTTAACGCGTAAAAACAAGTTAAAAACGACGAAATTTTTATTATTCGTTTTTATTAATATTGCGTCTATTTGAACGATTTCAACGATCTAAAAATGCTTGAAAATGCTTATTTTAGCAAAACAGCACGTTTTGAGCTTTTAATCGCGTTTTAACGCGTAAAACAGCATAAAAAACGACGAAATTTTTATTATTCGTTTTTTATTAATATTGCTTCTATTTGAACGATTTCAACGATCTAAAATGCCGGAAAATGCTTATTTTAGCGCAAAACAGCATCGTTTTGAGCTTTAATCAGCGTTTAACGCGTAAAACAGCATAAAAAACGACGAATTTTATTTATCGTTTTTATTACAGGTCTATTTGAACGATTTCAGCGATCTAAAATGCTTGAAAATGCTTATTTTAGCAAACAGCACGTTTTGAGCTTTAATCTGCGTTTAACGCGTGAAAACAAAAGCATAAAACGACGAATTTTTATTATTCGTTTTTATTAATATTGCTTCATTTGAACGATTTCAACGATCTAAAATAGTTTGAGAGAATGCTTATTTTAGCAAAAACAGCACGTTTTGAGTTTTAATCTGCGTTTTAACGCGTAAAACATCATAAAAACGACGAAATTTTTATTATTCGCTTTTATTAATATTGCTTCATTTTGAACGATTTCCAACGATCTAAAATGCTTGAAAATGCTTATTTTAGCAAAACAGCACGATTTGGAGGCTTTTAATCTGCGTTTTAACGCGTAAAACAGCATAAAAACGACGAAATTTTTATTATCTGTTTTTATTAATATTGCGCCTATTTGAACGATTTCAACGATCTAAATGCTTGAAAATGTTATTTTGTGCAAAACAGCATCGCTTTTGAGTTTCATTCTGCGTTTTAACGCGTAAAACAGCATAAAAACGACGAAATTTTCATTATTCGTTTTTATTTTTATTGCGTCTATTTGAACGATTTCAACGGTCTAAAAATGCTTGAAAATGCTTATTTAGCAAAACACCACGTTTTGAGCTTTAATCTGCGTTTTAACGCGTAAACAGCATAAAAAAACGACGAATTTTTTATTATTCGTTTTTTATTAATATTGCTTCTATTTGAACGATTTCAACGATCTAAAAAATGCTTGAAAATGCTTATTTTAGCAAAAACAGCACGTTTTGAGTTTTTAATCTGCGTTTTAACGCGTAAAAAACAGCATAAAAACGACGAAATTTTTATTATTCGTTTTTATTAATATTGCGTCTATTTGAACGATTTCAACGATCAAAATGCTTGAAAATGCTTATTTTAGCAAAACAGCACGTTTTGAGCTTTATTCGCGTTTTTAAAGCGAAAACAGCAAAAAAAAAATTTTTTTTATTGTTTTTTTTAATATTGTTCTATTTTAACGATTTCAACGATCTAAAAAAGCTTGAAAATGCTTATTTTAGCAAAACAGCACGTTTTGAGTTTAACCCTTCTAACGCGTAAAACAGCATAAAAAAAGACGAAATTTTTTTTTTATTCGTTTTTATTAATATTGCGTCTATTTGAAGATTTCAACGATCTAAAAATGCTTGAAAATGCTTATTTTAGCAAAACAGCACGTTTTGGTTTTTAAACTGGTTTTAACGGGAAAACAGCATAAAAAAAAGACGAAATTTTTTTTATTCGTTTTTATTAATATTGTTTTTTTTGAACGATTTCAACGATCTAAAATGCTTGAAAATGCTTATTTTAGCAAAAAAAAGTTTTGAGCTTTAATCTGCGTTTTTAACCTAAAAAAGCATAAAAACGACGAATTTTTATTATTTGTTTTTTTTTAATATTGTTTTTATTTTTAACGATTTCAACGATCTAAAATGCTTGAAAATGCTTATTTTAGCAAAACAGCACGTTTTGAGTTTTAATCTGCGTTTTAACGCGTAAAACAGCATAAAACGACTAAATTTTTATTATTCTTTTTATTATATTGCGTCTATTTGAACGATTTCAACGTCTAAAATGCTTGAAAATGCTTATTTTAGCAAACACACGTTTTGAGCTTTAATCTGCGTTTTAACGCGTAAAACAGCATAAAACGACGAATTTTTTATTATTCGTTTTTATTAATTGCTTTATTTGAACGATTTCAACGATCTAAAATGCTTGAAAATGCTTATTTTGAAAACAGCACGTTTTGAGCTTTAATCTGCGTTTTAACGCGTAAAACAGCATAAAACGACAAATTTTTATTATTCGTTTTTATTAATATTGCTCTATTTGAACGATTTCAACGATCTAAAATGCTTGAAAATGCTTATTTTAGCAAAACAGCACGTTTTGAGTTTAATCTGCGTTTTAACGCGTAAAACAGCATAAAACGAAATTTTTTATTTTGTTTTTATTAATATTGCTTCTATTTGAACGATTTCAACGACTAAAATGTTAAAAGCTTATTTTACAAAACAGCGTTTTGAGCTTTAATCTGCGTTTTAACGCGTAAAACAGCATAAAACGACGAATTTTTATTATTCGTTTTTATTAATATTGCTTCTATTTGACGATTTCAACGATCTAAAATGTTGAAATCTATTTTACAAAAAGCAGTTTGAGTTAATCTGCGTTTTAACGCGTAAAACATAAAACGACGATTTTTTTATTCGTTTTATTAATATTGTCTATTTGAAACGATTTCAACGATCTAATGCTTGAAAATGCTTATTTTAGCAAAACAGCACGTTTAGAGTTTAATCGCTTTTAACGGTAAAACAGCAGTTAAAACGACGATTTTATTATTCGTTTTTATTAATATTGCGTCTATTTAACGATTTCAACGATCTTAAAATGTTGAAAATGCTTATTTTACAAAACAGCACGTTTTGAGCTTAATTGCGTTTTAACGCGTAAAACAGCATAATGACAACGCGATTTTTATTATTCGTTTTTATTATATTGCTCTATTTGAACGATTTCAACGATCTAAAATGCTTGAAAATGCTTATTTTAGCAAAACAGCACGTTTTGAGCTTTAATCTGCGTTTTAACGCGTAAAACAGCATAAAACGACGAATTTTATTATTCGTTTTTATTAATATTGCTCTATTTGAACGATTTCAACGATCTAAAATGCTTGAAAATGCTTATTTTAGCAAAACAGCACGTTTTGAGCTTTAATCTGCGTTTTAACGCGTAAAACAGCATAAAAAACGACGAAATTTTATTATCTGCTTTCTATTAATATTGCGTCTATTTGAACAAACGATTTCTACGATCTAAAAATGCTTGAAAATGCTTTTATTTTAGCAAAAACAGCACGTTTTGAGTTTTAATCTGCGTTTTAACGGTGTAAAACAGCATAAAACGACGAAATTTTTATTATTCGTTTTTTATTAATATTATGTCTATTTGAAACGATTTCAACGATCTAAAATGTTTGAAAATGCTTATTTTAGCAAAACAGCAATTTTGAGTTTTAATCTGCGTTTTAACGCGTAAAACAGCATAAAAACGACGAAATTTTTATTATTCGTTTTATTATTGCGTCTATTTGAACGATTTCAACGATCTAAAATGCTTGAAAATGCTTATTTTAGCAAAACAGCACGTTTTGAGTTTTAATCTGCGTTTTAATCGCGTAAAACAGCATAAAAACGACGAAATTTTTTATTATTCGTTTTATTAATATTGCGTCTATTTGAACGATTTCAACGATCCAAAATGTTTGAAAATGCTTATTTTGTGCAAAACAGCACGTTTTGAGTTTTAATCTGCGTTTTAACGCGTAAAACAGCATAAAAAAACGACGAAATTTTATTATTCGTTTTTATTAATATTGCTTCTATTTGAACGATTTCAACGATCTAAAATGCTTGAAAATGCTTATTTTAGCAAAAACAGCACGTTTTGAGCTTTAATCTGCGTTTTAACGCGTAAAAACAGCATAAAACGACGAATTTTATTATCTGCTCTTTATTAATATTGCTTCTATTTGAAACGATTTCAACGATCTAAATGCTTGAAAATGCTTATTTTAGCAAAACAGCACGTTTTGAGCTTTAATCTGCGTTTTAACGCGTAAAACAGCATAAAACGACGAAATTTTTATTATTCGTTTTTATTTATTGCGTCTTTTTGAACGATTTCAACATCAAAAATGCTTGAAAATGTTATTTTGAAAAAAAGCACGTTTTTAGTTTAATCTGCGTTTTAACGCGTAAAACAAAACAAAAAAAACGAATTTTTTTTCGTTTTTTTTACCCTTTTAAAAATTGCTTCTTTTTTTTTTGAAAAAAAAAGGGAATTTTTCCAAAAAAGATCAAAAAATTTTTTTTTTTTTTTTTTTTTTTTTTTTTTTTTTTTTTTTTTTTTTTTTTTGGGGGGGGGGGGGGGGGGGGGCTTGAAAATGTTTTTTAAAAAATTTTTTTGGTTTTTGCAAAACAGCCCAAAAAAAATTGTTTTTTTTTTTAGCTTTAAATCTTTCGGTTTTTTAAAAAAAAACCGGGTTTTTAAAACCCAAAAGCATAAAAAAGACGAAAAAAAATTTTTTTAAAATTAAAAAAAATTTGTT
>NW_027049201.1:0-6034 GCF_025399875.1 Dalotia coriaria
ATTTTGGGCAAAAAAAAGTTTTGTTTTTAACGCGTTTTTCCTAAAAAAACTAAAAAGCGAAAACGTTTTTTTATTTTTTATTTAATTTTTAAAAGATTTGGCAAAATGCTTATTTTTTAAAAAAGCACTTTTTTTATTTTGCGTTTTGCTCCAAAAAGGAAAAAAATTTTTTTTTTTTTTTTTTTTTTTTTTTTTTTTCAAAAAAAAGCTTATTTTAGCAAAACGCACGGGAAAATTTTGCGTTTTAACCCTAAAACGCAAAAAAAATTTTTTTTATTCGTTTTTTTAATATTTTATTTTGATTTCAACATCTAAAACGAAAAATTTTTTTTAAAAAAAAATTTTTAGCTTTTTCGTTTTTGGGGGTAAAAAAAGCAAAAAAAAAATTTTTTTTTTTTTTTTTTAAAAAAAAACATTAAATTTAAATCTAAAAAAAATTTTTTTAAAAAAAATTTTGGCCGGTTTTTTTCGGTAAAAATAAAAAGGTTTTTATTATTCGTTTTTTTATTCAATTTAGCTCTATTTGAAGATTCAACGATCTAAAATGCTTGAAATGCTTATTTTAGCAAAACAGCACGTTTAGGAGCTTTATTCTGCGTTTTTAACGCGTAAAAGAGCATAAAACGCAAATTTTTATTATTCGTTTTTTATTAATATTGCGTCTATTTGAACGTTTCAGCGATCTAAAATGCTGAAAATGCTTATTTTAGCAAAACAGCACGTTTTGACTTTAATCGCGTTTTAACGCGTAAAACAGCATAAAACGACGAAATTTTATTATTCGTTTTTATTAATATTTGCTTCTATTTGAACGATTTCAACGATCTAAAATGCTTGAAAATGCTTATTTTAGCACAAGCCGTTTTGAGGCTTTAAATCTCGTTTTAACGCGTAAAACAGCATAAAACGACGAATTTTATTATTCGTTTTTATTAATTAGCTTCTATTTGAACGATTTCACAATCTAAAATGCTTGAAAATGCTTATTTTACAAAACAGCACGTTTGAGCTTTAATCTGCGTTTTAACGCGTAAAACAGCATAAAACGACGAAATTTTTATTATTCGTTTTTATTAATATTGCTCTTTTAACGATTTCAACGATCAAAATGCTTGAAAATGCTTATTTTAGCAAAACAGCACGTTTTGAGCTTTAATCTGCGTTTTAACGCGTAAAACAGCATAAAACGACGAAATTTTTATTATTCGTTTTTATTAATATTGCTTCTATTTTAAACGATTTCAACGATCTAAAATGCTTGAAAATGCTTATTTTGCAAAACAGCACGTTTTGAGCTTTAATCGCGTTTTAACGCGTAAAACAGCATAAAACGACAGAAATTTTTATTATTCGTTTTTTTATTAATTGCGCTCTATTTGAACGATTTCAACGATCTAAAATGCTTGAAAATACTTATTTTAGCAAAACAGCACGTTTTAAAATTTTTAATCTGCCCTTTTTTTAAAGCGTAAAAAAAAGGGATAAAACGACAAATTTTTATTATTCGTTTTTATTCATATTGCTTCTATTTGAACGATTTCCCCGATCTAAAATGCTTGAAAATGCTTATTTTAGCAAAACAGCACGTTTTGAGCTTTAATCTGCGTTTTAACGCGTAAAACAGCATAAAAAACGACGAAATTTTTATTATTCGTTTTTATTAATATTGCGTCTATTTGAACGATTTCAACGATCTAAAAATGCTTGAAAATGCTTATTTTAGCAAAACAGCACGTTTTGAGTTTTAATTTGCGTTTTAACGCGTAAAACAGCATAAAAACGACGAATTTTTATTATTCGTTTTATTAATATTGCTTCTATTTGAACGATTTCAACGATCTAAAATGCTTGAAAATGCTTATTTTAGCAAAACAGCACGTTTTGAGCTTTAATCTGCGTTTTAACGCGTAAAACAGCATAAAACGACGAAATTTTTATTATTCGTTTTATTAATATTGCGTCTATTTGAACGATTTCAACGATCTAAAATGCTCTGAAAATGCTAATTTTGTAGCAAAACAGCACGTTTTGAGCTTTAATCAGCGTTTTAACGCGTAAAACAGCATAAAACGACGAAATTTTTATTATTCGTTTTTATTAATATTGCGTCTATTTGAACGATTTCAACGATCTAAAATGCTTGAAAATGCTTTATTTTAGGAAAACAGCACGTTTTGAGTTTTAATCTGCGTTTTAACGAGTAAAACAGCATAAAACGACGAATTTTTATTATTCGTTTTTATTAATATTGCTTCTATTTGAACGATTTCAACGATCTAAAATGCTTGAAAATGCTTATTTTAGCAAAACAGCACGTTTTGAGCTTTATTCTGCGTTTTAACGCGTAAAAGAGCATAAAACGACGAAATTTTTATTATTCGTTTTATTCATATTGCTTCTATTTGAACGATTTCAACGATCTAAAATGCTTAAAATGCTTATTTTAGCAAAACAGCACGTTTTGAGCTTTAATCTGCGTTTAACGCGTAAAACAGCATAAAACGACGAATTTTTTATTATTCGTTTTTATTAATATTGCGTCTATTTGAACGATTTCAACGATCTAAAATGCTTGAAAATGCTTATTTTAGCAAACAGCACGTTTTGAGCTTTTAATCTGCGTTTTAAGCGTAAAACAGCATAAAACGACGAATTTTTATTATTCGTTTTTATTAATATGCTTCTATTTGAACGATTTCAACGATCTAAAAATGCTTGAAAATGCTTATTTTTAGCAAAACAGCACGTTTTGAGCTTTAATCTGCGTTTAATGCGTAAAACAGCATAAAAACGACGAAATTTTTATTATTCGTTTTTATTAATATTGCGTCTATTTGAACGATTTCAACGATCTAAAATGCTGAAAATGCTTATTTTAGCAAAACAGCACGTTTTGAGCTTTATTCTGCGTTTTAACGCGTAAAACAGCATAAAAACGACGAAATTTTTATTATTCTTTTTTTATTTCTATTTGAACGATTTGACAAATGCTGAAATGCTATTTAAAAGATTTTATAACTCGTTTTAGCTAACGTTTAAAATGAAATTTAATCGATTTTTTATTATTCTTTTTTAAAATTTCACATTTAAAGTTTAAAGCTAATTAGAAAAAACGAATATTGTTTTAATCTGTTTTAACGCGTAAACGATAAAACGAAAAATTTTATTATTTTTTATTATAGTTTATTTAATGAACCTAAAATGCTTAAAATGTTTTTTAAAGCTCGTTTTGATAACTTCTTTTAACGTAAACAAAAACGACGAATTTTTATTATTCGTTTTTATTAATATTGCGTCTATTTAACGATTTCAACGGTCTAAAATGCTTAAAATGCCTATTTTAAAAACAGCGTTTTGAGCTTTAACTGCGTTTTAACGCGTAAAACAGCATAAAAGACGAATTTTTTATTATTCGTTTTTATTAATATTCTTCTATTTGAACGATTTCAACGATCAAAAATGCTTGAAAATGCTTATTTTAGCAAAACAGCACGTTTTGAGCTTTAATCTGCGTTTTAACGCGTAAAACCATAAAAAACGACGAATTTTTTTTATTCGTTTTTATTAATATTGCGTCTATTTGAACGATTTCAACGTCTAAAATGCTTAAAATGCTTATTTAACAAAAACATCACGTTTGTTTAATTTTTAACGCGTAAAACAGCAATAAAACGAAAATATTTTTTATTAATATTCGTTTATTAAATTCAATTTTAAGTTAAAGTTAATGCTAAAAATGCTTTTTTAGCAAAAACGTTTAAGCTAAACTGCTTAATCGAAAATTATTAAACGTTTTTTTATATTCGTTTATTAAATTCGTCTAAATTTGAATCGATTTTAGCTAAAATTCTTGAATCTTATTTTAACAAAAAGCAGTTTAGTTAATCGCTTTATACGTTTTTTAAATGACTTTTTGAAATTAAATAAAATGCTTATATTTATTTTAAAAACAAAATTTTTGAAATTATGCTATTTTAGAAAACAGCACGTTTTGACTTTTTATTTTGCGTTTTAAGTAAAGCCCTAAAACGACAATTTTTTTATTTTTTTAAATGTTCTATTTTAACGATTTCAACGATCTAAAAGCTTAAAATGCTTTTTTAGCAAAACATTTATTTAATCGCTTTTAATCGTTAACAAATAAACAATTTTAATTTCGTTTTATTAATGTTGCTCTATTTAACGATTTCAACGATCTAAAATTTAAAATGTTTTACTAAAACAGCAACGTTTGATTTTATCTGCGTTTTAACGCGTAAAACAGCATAAAGAAATTTTATTATTTTTTTATAATCTGCTTCATTGAACGATTTCAAGATCTAAAATGCTTTAAAGCTAATTTGCAAAACACAGTTTTGAGTTTAATTCGTTTTTTTAACTAAAACGATAAAACGACAAATTTTATTATTTGTTTTTATTAATTTGCGTCTAATTGAACGATTTGATTAAATGCTTTGAAAAAGCATTAGCAAAACAATTTTTTTTGGTTTTTAATTTTTTTTATTGAAATTAAAAAGATCAAAATTTAAAATTTTTTTAAAATGCTTTATCTTAACTTTTAACGACTAAAAGCTTAAACTGCATTTTACAATAACCGTTTTGATTATTGTCTTTTACGCATTTAACGATTAAAACGAAAAAATTTTTAAAATCGTTTTTTTAAATGCCGTTTAACGGTTTAACAGCTAAAAACAAAAATTTTTATTATTCGTTTTATTAATATTGGCTTTTAACGTTTAACGATTTAAAAATGCTAAAATTATTTAATTTTGATTTAAATTGCGTTTAACGAAAACAGCAAAAATGACGAATTTTATTAATCTTTTTTTAAAATTGCTTCTATTTAACGATTTCAGATTAAAAGCTTAAAAGCTTATTTTAGCAAAAACATTTTGATTTATATTGCTTTATTGCAAAACAGCATAAAAACGACGAAATTTTATTATTCTTTTATTATATTGGCTTTATTCCGTTTAACGTTAAAAAGCTTGAAAAGCATATTTTAAACACACGTTTTAGTTTATCGTCTTTTAACGCGTAAAACGATTAAAAAGGGGAAAATTTATTTTTAAAAGTTTTGAGTTACTGCTTTAACGGTAAAAGCAAGACTTTTTAACACGTTTTTTAAATCTCTTTAACATTCACAACAAAGCTTAAAAGCTTTTTTAAAACAACGTTTAGCTTAATTGCGTTTAACGCTAAAAATAAAAATTATTTTTATTTATTTTTTTTATTTGCGTATTTGAACGATGCTAAAATGCTTGAAAATGCTTATTTTAGCAAAACACCCTTTTGAGTTTTAATGCGTTTTAACGCGTAAAACATAAAAAAACTCAATTTTTTATTTTTTTTTAATTTAAAGTTAAACGATTAAAGTTATTTTGCTTAAAAAACCCATTTGAGCATAAAGACTGTTTTAAGCTAAAGCTAAAAACAGCATTTTAACGTTTTATTATTATTCGTTTTAAAATTCAACGATTGAAATTTAAAAAGTTAATTTGAAAATTATTTAAACAGCCGTTTTGAGCTTTAATCTGTTTAAGCGTAAACAGCAAAACGACGAATTTTTATTATTCGTTTTTATTAATATTGCGTCTATTTGTTTCGTGATTAAATGCTAAAATTTTTAAAAATTTAAAGTAATCCTTTTTTCGAAAGCTAACAGCGTTTTAACTCTTTTGCATTAACATGCGCATTAACGAAATTTCGGATTTTTTTGCTTATTTAAAAAGGCTTTATTCTCTTTAACGGTTTACAGGATTAAAAAGCGAAAAAGCTTTTTTAAAAAGCGTTATTTAACGTTTAACGGTTAAAAGTTAAAACTAAAATTTCAACCCTTTTATTTATTGCGTTTTAACGATTCCGACAAAATGCTTGAAATTTATTTTAAAACGCTTTTGATTTTATCGCGTTTAAGCGTAAAGCTAAAAGAGAATTTTTTTATTCGTTTTTTTAATATGCGTCTATTTAATGTTTTTAAATTAATCGTAAAATGCTTATTTACAAACAACGTTTAGCTTAATGCGTTTTAAAG
>NW_027049202.1:0-6024 GCF_025399875.1 Dalotia coriaria
AAAGTTTTTAAAAAGTTAAATTAAAAAAAAAAAAAAAAAATAAAAAAATTTTTTTTTTTTGGTTTTACGCGTTAAAACGCAGAATAAAACTCAAAACGTGCTGTTTTGCTAAAAAAGCATTTTCAAGCAAATTTTTTTTTGTTTAAATAAAAAAATTTAAAAAAACGAAAAATAAAATTTCGTCGTTTTTTTTGCTGTTTTTCGCGTTAAAACGCAGATTAAACTCAAAAATCTGTTTTGCAAAATAAGCATTTTCAAGCATTTTAGATCGTTGAAATCGTTCAAATAGAAGCAATAGTAATAAAACGAATAATAAAAAATTCGTCGTTTTATGCTGTTTTTACGCGTTAAAACGCAGATTAAAACTCAAAACGTGCTGTTTTGCTAAAATAAGCATTTTCAGCATTTTAGATCGTTGAAATCGTTCAAATGGACGCAATATTAATAAAACGAAGATAATAAAATTTCGTCGTTTTTTATGCTGTTTTACGCGTTAAAACGCGAATTAAACTCAAAACGTGCTGTTTTGCTAAAATAAGCATTTTCAAGCATTTTAGATCGTTGTGATCGTTCAAATAGACGCAATGAAATAAAAAACGAATAATAAAAATTTCGTCGTTTTTATGCTTAGCTTTTACGCGTTAAAACGCAGAATAAAGCTCAAAACGTGCTGTTTTGCTAAAATAAGCATTTTCAAGCATTTTAGATCGTTGAAATCGTTCAAATAGACGCAATATTAATAAAACGAATAATAAAAATTTCGTCGTTTTATGCTGTTTTACGCGTTAAAACGCGGATTAAAATAAAACGTGCTGTTTTGCTAAAGTAAACATTTTCAAGCATTTTGGGTGTTGGAAATCGTTCAAATAGACGCAATAAAAATAAAAACGAATGTCAAAATTTCGGCCGTTTTTATGCTGTTTTACGCGTTAAACGCAGAATAAAGCCAAATATTGCTGTTTTGCTAAGAGAATAAAGCATTTTCAAGCATTTTTAGATCGTTGAAATCGTTCAAATAGACGCAATATTAATAAAACGAATAATAAAATTCGTCGTTTTTATGCTGTTTTACGCGTTAAAACGCAGATTAAAGCTCAAAACGTGTTTTGCTAAAATAAGCATTTTCAAGCATTTTAGATCGTTGAAATCGTTCAAGTAGACGCAATAAAAATAAAAACGAATAATAAAAATTCGTCGTTTTATGCTGTTTTACGCGCGTTAAAACGCAGATTAAAGCTCAAAAACGTGCTGTTTTGCGCTAAAATAAGCATTTTCAAGCATTTTAGATCGTTGAAATCGTTCAAATAGAAGCAATATTAATAAAAACAGATAATAAAAATTCGTCGTTTTATGCTGTTTTACGCGTTAAAACGCAGATTAAAATGCAAAACGTGCTGTTTTTGCTAAAATAAGCACATTTTCAAGCATTTCCAGATCGTTGAAATCGTTCAAATGGTACCAATAAAAATAAAACGAATAATAAAATTTCGTCGTTTTATGCTGTTTTACGCGTTAAAACGCAGATTAAAGCTCAAAACGTGCTGTTTGCTAAAATAAGCATTTTCAAGCATTTCAGATCGTTGAAAATCGTTAAAATAGACGCAATAAAAATAAAAACAGATAATAAAAAGAATTTCGTCGTTTTTGTGCTGTTTTTACGCGTTAAAACGCAGATTAAAAAGCTCAAAACGTGCTGTTTTGCTAAAATAAGCATTTTTCAAGCATTTTAGATCGTTGAAATCGTTTAAATAGAAGCAATATTAATAAAAAACGAATAATAAAAAATTCGTCATTTTTTATGCTGTTTTACGCGTTAAAACGCAGATTAAAGAAACTCAAAACGTGCTGTTTTGCTAAAATAAGCATTTTCAGCATTTTAGATCGTTGAAATCGTTCAAATAGACATAATAAAAATAAAAACGAATAATAAAAATTTCGTCACGTTTTTATGCTGTTTTACGTGTTAAAACGCAGGAATAAAGCTCAAAACGTGCTGTTTTTGCTAAAATAAGCATTTTCAAGCATTTTAGATCGTTGAAATCGTTCAAATAGACGCAATATTAATAAAAACGGAATAATAAAAATTTCGTCGTTTTATGCTGTTTTACGCGTTAAAACGCAGATTAAAGCTCGAAGCGATGCTGTTTTGCTAAATAAGTATTTTCAAAGCATTTTAGACCGTTGAAATCGTTCAAATAGAAGCAATATTAATAAAAACGAATAATAAAAAGATTCGTCGTTTTATGCTGACGCGTTAAAACGCAGATTAAACTTTCAAAACGTGCTGTTTTGCTAAAATAAGCATTTTCAAGCATTTTAGATCGTTGAAATCGTTTCAAATAGACACAATATTAATAAAAAACGAATAATAAAAATTTCGTCATTTTATGTGCTGTTTTTGCCCGTCAAAACGCAGATTAAAGCTCAAAACGTGCTGTTTTGCTAAAGTAAGCATTTTCAAGCATTTTAGATCACGTTGAAATCGTTCAAATAGAAGCAATATTAATAAAAACGAATAATACAAAAATTCGTCGTTTTATGCTGTTTTACGCGTTAAAACGCAGATTAAAACTCAAAACGTGCTGTTTTGCTAAATAAGCATTTTCCAGCGGCTGGAGTGTTGAAATCGTTGACTAGACGCAATAAAAATAAAAACCAATAATAAAAATTCGTCGTTTTATGCTGTTTTACGCGTTAAAACGCAGATTAAAGCAAAACGTGCTGTTTTGCTAAAATAAGCATTTTCAAACATTTTTAGATCGTTGAAATCGTTCAAATAGAAGCAATATTAATAAAAACGAATAATAAAAATTTGTCGTTTTTATGCTGTTTTACGCGTTAAAACGCGTTAGCTCAAAACGTGCTGTTTTGCTAAAATAAAGCATTTTCAAGCATTTTAGATCGTTGAAATCGTTCAAATAGAGGCAATATTAATAAAAAGCGAATAATAAAAAATTCGTCGTTTTTATGCTGTTTTACGCGTTAAAACGCAGATTAAAGCTCAAAACGTGCTTTGTTTTGCTAAAATAAGAATTTTCAAGCATTTTAGATCGTTGAAATCGTTCAAATAGAAGCAATATTAATAAAAACGAAAAAAAAAATTCGTCATGCTGTTTACGTTAAAACCCGATTAAAGCCCAAAAAGGGTGTTTTGCTAAAATAACACAACATTTTAGATCGGAAATCGTTCAAATAGAAGCAATATTAATAAAAACAATAATAAAAATTGCGTTTTATGCTGTTTTACGCGTTAAAACGCAGATTAAAGCTCAAAAATCTGTTTTGCTAAAAAAAGCATTTTCAAATTTTTGTCGTTGAAATCGTTAAAGGACGCAAATTTAAAAAAAACGAATAATAAAAAATTTTGTCGTTTTTTTGTGTTTTTTCGCGTTAAAAAACCCGATTAAATAAAACTTGTTTTGCTAAAAAAAGCATTTTTAACATTTTTTGATCGTTGAAATCGTTCAAATAGACGCAATAAAAAAAAAAACGAATAATAAAAATTTGCGTTTTATGCTGATTTACCCTTAAAACGCAGAATGCTCAAAACGTGCTGTTTTCTAAAATAAGATTTTCAACTTTTTGATCGTTGAAATCGTTCAAATAGACGCAATATTAATAAAAAAGAAAATAAAAATTTTGTCGTTTTTATGTGTTTTACGCGTTAAAACGGATTAAAAACTCAAAAAGTGCTGTTTTTTAAAAAAAAGCATTTTCAAACTTTTGATCGTTGAAATCGTTAAATAGAAAAATAATAAAAACAAAATAAAAAATTGTCGTTTTTAGTGTTTCGCGTTAAAACCGATTAAAACTCAAAAAGTGCTGTTTTGCAAAATAAGCATTTTCAAGCATTTTAGATCGTTGAAATCGTTCAAATAACGCAATAAAATAAAAACGAATAATAAAAATTTCCTGTCGTTTTTATGTGTTTTACGCGTTAAAACGCAAATAAACAAAACATGTGCTTGTTTTGCTAAAATAAATATTTCAGCATTTTAGATCGTTGAAATCTTCAAATAGACGAAATAAATTATAACGTATTAAAACGAATAAAGTAAATGCTGTTTTAGCTATACGCTTAAAACGCAGATTAAAGCTCAAAATATTTGCTAAAAAAAACAATTTAACATTTTAGATCGTTTGAAATCGTTAAATAGACGTCAAAAAACAAAACGAATAATAAAAATTCGTCGTTTTTTATGCTGTTTTACGCGTTTAAACGCGATTAAACTAAAAACAATACTATTTAAACAAAATAAAGCAATTTCGTAACTTTTAACGTTGAAATCGTTAAAAACGCAATATTAATAAAACGAATGATAAAATTTGCGTCGTTTTTATAACTTTTTACGCGTTAAAACGCAGATTAAAAAAACTCAAAACGTGCTGTTTTGCTAAAAATTAAGCATTTTCAAGCATTTTAGATCGCTTGAAATCGATTCAAATAGAAGCAATATTAATAAAAACGAATAATAAAAATTCGTCGTTTTGCTGTTTTACGCGTTAAAAACGCAGATTAAAAGCTCAAAACTGCTGTTTTGCTAAACATAAGCATTTTCAAGCATTTTAGATCGTTGAAATCGTTCAAATAGAAGCAATTAAAAAAAACGAATAATAAAAATTCGTCGTTTTATGCTGTTTTACGCGTTAAAACGCAGATTAAACTCAAAACTGCTGTTTTGCTAAAAAAAGCATTTTCAAGCATTTTAGATCGTTGAAATCGTTCAAATGGACGCAAATATTATTAAAAAAAGAATAATAAAAAATTTTGTCGTTTTATGCTGTTTTTCGCGTCAAAACGCAGATTAAAACCCAAAACGTGCTGTTTTTTTCTAAAATAAAACATTTTCAAGCATTTTTGGAAACGTTGAAATCGTTTTAAATAGAAGCAATATTAATAAAAAAAGAATAATAAAAATTCGTCGTTTTTTTTGGGTGTTTGACGCGTTAAAAGCAGATTAAAACTCAAAACGTGCTGTTTTCTAAAATAAGCATTTTCAAACATTATAGATCGTTGAAATCGTTCAAATAGAAGCAATAAAAAAAAAAAAACGAATAATAAAAAAAATTTTGTCGTTTTTTGGGGTGTTTTACGCTTTAAAACGCAGAATAAAAACTCAAAACGTGCTGTTTTGCTTTTAAAAAACGCATTTTCAAACATTTTAGATCGTTGAAATCGTTCAAATAGACCCCAATTTAATAAAAACGAATAATAAAATTTCATCGTTTTTATGCTGTTTTTCGCGTTAAAACGCAGATTAAAGCTCAAAAAAGTGCTGTTTTGTTAAAATAAGCATTTTCAAGCATTTTTTTATCGTTGAAATCGTTCAAATAGAAGCAAAAATTCCAAAAAAAGAATAATAAAAAATTTTGTGTTTTTTTGCTGTTTTACGCGAAAGCGCAGATTAAAAACTCAAAAAGTGCTCTTTTGCTTAAAAAAAGCATTTTCAAGCATTTTAGATCGTTGAAATCGTTCAAAAGAAATTTAAAATTTAAAAAAAAAAATAAAAAAAATTCCGTTTTATGTTTTTTTACGCTTTAAAAAAAGCAGATTAAAGCTCAAAACGTGCTGTTTTGCCAAAAAAAGCATTTTTTAAGCATTTTGATGTTTTTCGGGCAAATAGAAGCAATATTGATAAAAACGGGGAAAAAAAAAATTGTCGTTTTAAAAACGTTTTACGCGTTAAAAAGCAGATTAAAGCTCAAAGTGCTGTTTTGCTAAAATAAGCATTTTCAACATTTTAGATCGTGAATTCAATTAAAACGCAATATTAAAAAAATAATAAAAATTCGTCGTTTTTATGCTTGTTTTACGCGTTAAACGCAGATTAAAGCTCAAAACGTGCTGTTTGCTAAATAAGCATTTTCAAGCATTTTAGATCGTTGAAATCGTTGAAATAAACAAATAATAAATAAAAAACGAATAATAAAAATTTCGTCGTTTTTATGCTGTTTTACGCGTTAAAACGCAGATTAAACTCAAAACGTCTGTTTTGCCTTTTTAATTTTTTTTAAAAAAATTTT
>NW_027049203.1:0-6023 GCF_025399875.1 Dalotia coriaria
AGAAAAATAAGTCAAAGTGCTGTTTTTGCTTTTAAAAAAAGCATTTTCAAGCATTTTAGATCGTTGAAATCGTTCAAATAGAGCAATATTAATAAAAAGAATAATAAAAATTCGTCGTTTTATGCTGTTTTCGCTTAAAACGGAAAAACTCAAAACGTGCTGTTTTGCTAAAATAAGCAAAATTTTAGATCGTTGAAACGTTTAAATAGAACAATATTAATAAAAACGAAAATAAAATTTCGCTTTTATGCTGTTTTACGTTAAAACGCAATTAAAACTCAAAACGTGCTGTTTTGCTAAATAAAACATTTCAAGCATTTTAGATCGTTGAAATCGTTCAAAATAGAAACAATATTAATAAAAACGATAATAAAATTCGTCGTTTTTATGCTGTTTTACGCGTTAAAACGCAGATTAAACTCAAAACGTGCTGTTTTGCTAAAATAAGCATTTTCAAGCATTTTAGATCGTTGAAATCGTTCAAATAGACGCAATAAAATAAAAACAAATAATAAAAATTTCGTCGTTTTTATGCTGTTTTACGCGTTAAAACGCAGATTAAACTCAAACGTGCTGTTTTGCTAAAATAAGCATTTTCAAGCATTTTAAATCGTTGAAATCGTTCAAATAGACGCAATATTAATAAAAACGAATAATAAAAATTTCGTCGTTTTATGCTGCTTTACGCGTTAAAACGCAGATTAAAGCTCAAAATGTGCTGTTTTGCTAAAATAATCATTTTCAAGCATTTTAGATCGTTGAAATCGTTCAAATAGAAACAATATTAATAAAAACGAATAATAAAAATTCGTCGTTTTTATGCTGTTTTACGCATTAAACGCAGATTTAAGCTCAAAACGTGCTGTTTTGCTAAAATAAGCATTTTCAAGCATTTTAGATCGTTGAAATCGTTCAAATAGACGCAATATTAATAAAAACGAATATAAAAAATTTCGTCGTTTTTATGCTTTTTACGCGTTAAAACGCAGATTAAAGCTCAAAACGTGCTGTTTTGCTAAAATAAGCATTTTCAAGCATTTTAGATCGTTGAAATCGTTCAAATAGACGCAATATTAATAAAAACGAATAATAAAAAATGTTCGTCGTTTTTATGCTGTTTTACGCGTTAAAACGCAGAATAAAGCTCAAAACGTGCTGTTTTTTGCTAAAATAAGCATTTTCAAGCATTTTAGATCGTTGAAATCGTTCAAATAGAAGCAATATTAATAAAAACGAATAAAAAATTCGTCGTTTTCATGCTGTTTTACGCGTTAAGACGCAGATTAAAAGCTCAAAACATGCTGTTTTGCTAAAAATAAGCATTTTCAAGCATTTTTAGATCGTTGAAATCGTTCAAATTGACGCAATAAAAATAAAAACGAATAATAAAATTTCGTCGTTTTATGCTGTTTTACGCGTTAAAACGCAGAATAAAGCTCAAAACGTGCTGTTTTGCTAAAATAACATTTTCAAGCATTTTAGATCGTGAAATCGTTCAAAATAGACACAATATAATAAAAACGAATAATAAAATTTCGTCGTTTTATCGTTATACGCGTTAAAACAAGAATAAGCTGCAAAACGTGCTGTTTTGCTTAAATATTTCAACATTTTAGATCGTTGAAATCGTTCAAATAAATATTAATAAAAACGATAAAAATTCGTCGTTTTATGCTGTTTTACGCTTAAAACGAATAAGTCAAAACGTGCTGTTTTGCTAAAATAAAACATTTCAAGCATTTTTAGATCGTTGAAATCGTTCATAGACGCAATATGTAATAAAAACGAATAATAAAATGTCGTTTTATGCTTTTTCGCGTTAAAACGCGTTAAAGCTCAAAACGTGCTGTTTTGCTAAAATAAGCATTTTCAAGCATTTTAGATCGTTGAAATTTTCAAATAGACGCAATATTAATAAAAACGAATAATAAAAATTTCGTCGTTTTTATGCTGTTTTACGCGTTAAAACGAAATTTAAAACTCAAAACGTGCTGTTTTGCTAAAATAAGCATTTTCAGTTTTTTGATCGTTGAAATCGTTAAATAGAAGCAATATTAATAAAACGAATAATAAAAATTCGTCGTTTTTTGTGTTTACGCGTTAAAACGCAGATTAAAGCTCAAAACGTGCTGTTTTGCTAAATAAGCATTTTCAACATTTTAGATCGTTGAAATCGTTCAAAATAAAAGAAAATAAAACAATATAAATTTCGTCGTTTTATGCTGTTTTACGTTAAAACAGAAAAAGCTCAAAAGTGCTGTTTTGCTTAAAATTTCAAGCTTAAGTCGTAAATCGTTTCAAATAGACGCAATAATTCAAAAGCGAATATATAAAATTTCGTTTTTATGTGTTTTAGCGTTAAAACGCAGTTAAAGCTCAAAACGTGCTTTTCTAAAATAAGCATTTTCAAGCATTTTAGATCGTTGAAATCGTTCAAATAGAAGCAATATTAAAAAACGAATAATAAAAATTCGTCGTTTTTATGCTGTTTTACGCGTTAAAACGCAGATTAAACGTCAAAACTGCTGTTTTGTAAAATAAACATTTTCAGCATTTTAGATCGTTGAAATCGTTCAAATAGACGCAATATTAATAAAAACGAATAATAAAAATTTTGTCGTTTTTTTGCTGTTTTTCCCCGTTAAAACGCGATTAAAAACTCAAAAAAGTGCTGTTTTGCTAAAATAAGCATTTTCAAACATTTTTTGATCGTTGAAATCGTTCAAAATAGACGCAATATTAATAAAAAAGAATAATAAAAAAGTCGTCGTTTTTATGCTGTTTTACGCGTTAAAACGCAGAATAAAATTTAAAAGGCTGTTTTGCTAAAATAAGCATTTTTAAGCATTTTAGATCGGTTTAAATCGTTCAAATAGAAACAATATTAATAAAAAAAAGAATAATAAAAAAATTTGTCGTTTTTATGCTGTTTCCCCGAATTAAAAAAAAGATTAAAGCCCAAAAAGTGCTGTTTTGCTAAAAAAAGCATTTTCAAGCATTTTTTGATCGTTGAAATCTTCAAATAGACGCAAATTTAAAAAAAACGAATAATAAAAAATTTTTGTCGTTTTTTATGTTTTACCCCGTTAAAACGCAGATTAAACTCCAAAAAGTGCTATTTGCTAAAAAAAGCATTTTCAAGCATTTTTAAAACGTTGAAATCGTTCAAATAGACGCATTATTAATAAAAACGAATAAAAAAATTTCGTCGTTTTTATGCTGCTTTTTTCGCGTTAAAACGCAGATTAAAGCTCAAAAAGTGCTGTTTTATTAAAAAATCATTTTCAAGCATTTTTTGATCCCTTGAAATCGTTTAAATAGAAGAATATTAATAAAAAAAGAATAATAAAAAAACCCCTCGTTTTTATTTCTGTTTTTCGCATTAAGACGCAGATTTAAGCTCAAAAAGGGGCTGTTTTGCTAAAATAAGCATTTTCGCCCTTTTTTGATCGTTGAAATCCCTTCAAAAAAACGGGAATATTAATAAAACGAATAGTAAAATTTGTCGTTTTTTTGCTGTTTTACGCGTTAAAACGGGATTAAAACTCAAAACGTGCTGTTTTGCTAAAAAAAAGCATTTTCAAAACATTTTAGATCGTTTGAAATCGTTTTAAATAGACGCAATATTAATAAAGAACGAAAAAAAAAATGTCGTCTTTTATGTTTTTTTAAGCGTTAAAAAGCGAATAAAACTCCAAAAAGTGCTGTTTTGCTAAAATAAAACATTTTCAAGCATTTTGAAACGTTGAAATCGTTCAAATAGAAGAATATTAATAAAAAAAAGAATAATTTAAAAAATTCCCTCGTTTTTTTGCTGGGTTTTTCGCTTAAAAAAAGCAGATTAAAACTCAAAACGTGCTGTTTTGCTAAAAAAAAAGCATTTTTTAAGCATTTTAGATCGTTGGGAAAACGTTTTAAATAAAACGCAAAAAAATAAAAAAGAATAATAAAAAATTTTTCCCTTTTTTTGTTTTACCGTTAAAAAGGAATAAAGCTCAAAACGGGTGTTTTGCTAAAATAAGCATTTTCAAGCATTTTTTGACGTTGGAAATCGTTCAAATAGACGCAAATTTAAAAAAAAGGAAAAAAAATTTCGTCGTTTTTTTGCTGTTTTCCGTTAAAACCCCAGATTAAAAAAACAAAAAGTGCTGTTTTTTCTAAAATAACATTTTCAACCAAATTTAAAAAGAATATTAATAAAAACGAATAATTAAAAATTCGTTTTTTTTGTTTTTTTACGCGTTAAAACGCAGATTAAAAACTCAAAACGTGCTGTTTTTTCTTAAAAAAAGCATTTTCAACATTTTAGACGTTGAAATCGTTCAAATAGAAGCAATATTAATAAAAAAAGAATAATAAAAAAATTTTTGTTGTTTTATGGTTTTACGCGTTAAAACGCTGATTAAAGCTCCAAACGTGCTGTTTTGCTAAAAAAAACATTTTCAAGCATTTTAGATCGTTGAAATCGTTCAAATAGACCCCCAATATTCAAAAAAGAATAATAAAAAAATTCGTCGTTTTTTTTTGCGTTTACGCGTTAAAAAGCAGATTAAAGCACAAAAAGTGCTGTTTTTCTAAAATAAGCATTTTCCAAAACAAAATCGTTGAAATCGTTCAAATAGAAGCAATATTAATAAAAACGAATAATTAAAATTTTTCCCTTTTGTGCTGTTTTCGCGTTAAAACGCAGGGTTAAAAACTCAAAAAGGGTGTTTTTTTCTTTTAAAAAAAGCATTTTAACATTTTAGATCGGTTTAAATCGTTCAAACCCGACGCAATATTAATAAAAACGAATAATAAAAATTCGTCGTTTTATGCTGTTTTTTCGCGTTAAAACGCAGATTAAAGCTCAAACGTGCTGTTTTTAAAATAAAAACATTTTTTTAAGCATTTTAGATCCCCTTGAAATCGTTCAAAAAGAAGCAATTTATTAAAAAAGAATAATAAAAAAATTTGTCCCTTTTTTTGTTTTTTTACGCCCTTAAAAAAGGAGATTAAAAATCAAAAAGTGCTGTTTTTTTAAAAAAGCATTTTAAGCATTTTTGATCCCGTCGTTCAAATAGAAGAATATTAATAAAAACGAATAATAAAAAATTTTTTTCGTTTTATGCTGTTTTTCCCTTAAAACGAAGATTAAAACTCAAAAAGTACTGTTTTGCTAAAATAAGCATTTTCAAACATTTTAGATCGTTGAAATCCCTTCAAAAAAGACGCAATATTAATAAAAAAAGAAAAAAAAAATTTTGTCGTTTTTTTGCGTTTTACGCGTTAAAACGCGAATAAAACCCCAAAACGGGCTGTTTTGCTAAAAAAAGCATTTTCAAGCATTTTTGATCGTTGAAATCGTTCAAATAGAAACAATATTTAAAAAAAACGAATAATAAAAATTGTCATTTTTATGTTTTTTACGCGTTAAAAAGCAGATTAAAGTTCAAAACGTGCTGTTTTGCTTTTAAAAAAAGATTTTCAAGCATTTTTGATCGTTGAAATCGTTCAAATAGACGCAATTTTTAATAAAAAAGAATAATTAAAATTTCGTTTTTATGTTTTTTTTACGCGTTAAAAGCAGATTCTTTAAAAAGTGCTGTTTTTCTAAAAAAAAGCATTTTTAAGCATTTTTAAAACGGTTTAAAACGCAAATAGACGCAATAAAATAAAAAAGAATAATAAAAAATTTTTGTCGTTTTTTGTTTCTTTACGCGTTAAAACGCAGATTAAAGCCCAAAAAGTGCTGTTTTTTCTAAAATAATCATTTTCAAGATTTTTATCGTTGAAATCGCAAATAGGGGCAATATTAATAAAAACGAATAATAAAAATTTGTCGTTTTTATGCTGTTTTCGGTTTTAAAAAGCAGGGTTTTAAACCCCAAAACGTGCTGTTTTGCTTAAAAAAAGCATTTTCAAGCATTTTTGATCGTTGAAACCCTTCAAATAGACCCCAATATTAATAAAAACGAATAATAAAAATTTGTCGTTTTTTTTGCTGTTTTACGCGTTAAAAAGCAAAAATAAACTAAAAGTCT
>NW_027049204.1:0-6020 GCF_025399875.1 Dalotia coriaria
CTGTTTTTTTGCTTTAGCATTTTCAAGCATTTTAGATCGTTGAAATCGTTCAAATAGACGCAAAAAATAAAAACGAATAATAAAAATTTCGTCGTTTTTTTCTGTTTTCGCGTTAAAACGCAGAATAAAAAATCAAAACGTCTTTTTTCTAAAATAAGCATTTTTAAGCATTTAGATCGTTGAAATCGTTAAAAGAAAAATTTTAAAAAAAAACGAATAATAAAAAAACGTCGTTTTTTTGCTGTTTTTTCAAAAGCAGATTAAAAACTCAAAACGTGCTGTTTTTTCTAAAATCCTTTTAAGCATTTTCGATCGTTGAAATCGTTAAAAAAACGCAATATTAAAAAAACAATAATAAAAAATTTTGTCGTTTTTTTCTGTTTTTCCCTTAAAACGCAGATTAAACTCAAAACGTGCTGTTTTGCTAAAATAAACATTTTCAACATTTTAGATCGTTGACATCTTTCAAATAGAACAATATTAATAAAAAAGAATAATAAAAAATTTGCGTTTTTTGTGTTTTTGCGTTAAAAAGCAGATTAAAAAATCAAAACGTGCTGTTTTGCTAAAAAACATTTTCAAGCATTTTTTGATCGTTGAAATCGTTCAAATAGACGCAATAAAAAAAAAAAACAATAATAAAAAAATTTCGTTTTTAGCTGTTTTACGCGTTAAAAACCGAATAAAGCCCCAAATTTCTGTTTTGCTAAAATAAGCATTTTCAAGCATTTTTGATCGTTGAAAACGTTCAAATAGACGCAATATTAATAAAAACGAATAATAAAAATTTCGGTTTTATGCTGTTTTACGCGTTAAAACGCAGATTAAACTCAAAAATCGTTTTGCTAAAAAAAGCATTTTCAACATTTTAGATCGTTGAAATCGTTCAAAAGAAGCAAAAAAATAAAAACAATAAAAAAATTCGTCGTTTTTTTGTGTTTTACGCGTTAAAACGCAGATTAAAGTTAAAAATGTGCTGTTTTGCTAAAATAAGCATTTTCAAGCATTTTAGATCGTTGAAAACGTTCAAATAGACGCAATAAAAAAAAAAAACGAAAAATAAAAATTTCGTCGTTTTATGCTGTTTACGCGTTAAACGCAGAATAAAGCTCAAAACGTGCTGTTTTGCTAAAATAAGCATTTTCAAGCATTTTAGATCGTTGAAATCGTTCAAATAGAAGCAATATTTTAAAAACGAATAATAGAAAATTTGTCGTTTTTTTGCTGTTTTACGCGTTAAAACGCAGATTAAAAACTCAAAAGGGCGTTTCTAAAATAAGCATTTTCAAGCATTTTAGATCGTTGAAATCGTTTTAAATAGAAACAATATTTAAAAAAACAATAATAAAAAATTCGTCGTTTTTAATGCTGTTTACGCGTTAAAACGCAGTTAAAGCTCAAAACGTGCTGTTTTGCTTTAAAAGTTTAAACATTTTCAAAACATTTTAAAATCGTTGAAATCGTTCAAATGGACGCATATTATAAAACGATAATAAAAAAATTCGTCGTTTTTGCTGTTTTACGCGTTAAAACGCAGTTAAACTCAAAACGTGCTGTTTTGCTAAATCATTTTAAACATTTTAAACGTTTAAATCGTTCAAATAGACGCAATTTTTAATAAAACAATAATAAAATTTCGTCGTTTTTTTTTCTGTTTACGCCGTTAAAACGCATTATAGCTCAAAACGTGCTGTTTTGCTAAAATAAACATTTTAAGCATTTTAGATCGTTGAAATCGTTCAAATAAACAATATTAATAAAACGAATAATAAACGTCGTTTTTTTATGTTTTACGCGTTAAAAAGCAGATTAAAACTCAAAACAACTTTTTTAAAATAAAGCATTTTCAAGCATTTTTAGATCGTTGAAATCCGTTCAAATAAAGCAATATTAATAAAAACGAAAAATAAAAATTCGTGTTTTTTGCTGTTTTACGCGTTAAAACGCAGATTAAAGCTCAAAACGTGCTGTTTTTGCTAAAATAAGCATTTTCAAGCATTTTAGATCGTTGAAATCGTTCAAATAGACCGCAATAAAATAAAAACGAATAATAAAAATTTCGTCGTTTTATGCTGTTTTACGCGTTAAAACGCAGAATAAAGCTCAAAACTGCTGTTTTTGCTAAAATAAGCATTTTCAAAACATTTTAGATCGTTGAAATCGTTCAAATGGACGCAATATTAATAAAAACGAATAATAAAATTTCGTCGTTTTATGCTGTTTTACGCGTTAAAACGCAGATTAAAAACTCAAGACTGCTGTTTTTTTAAAATAAGCATTTTCAAGCATTTTTTAGATCGTTGAAATCGTTCAAATAAAAGCAATATTAATAAAAAAGAATAATAAAACATTCGTCGTTTTTTTGCTGTTTACGCGTTAAAAAGCAGATTAAAAGCTCAAAAGGGCTGTTTTGCTAAAATAAAGCATTTTTCAAGCATTTTAGATCCCTTAAATCGTTCAAATAGAAGCAATATAATAAAACGAATAATAAAAATTCGTCGTTTTTTATGCCTTTTACGCGTTAAAACGCAGATTAAAAACTCAAAACGTGCTGTTTTTTCTAAAGTAAGCATTTTTTAAGCATTTTGATCGTTGAAATCGTTCAAATGGACGCAATATTAATAAAAAACGAAAAATAAAAATTTCGTCGTTTTTACTGTTTACGCGTTAAAACGCAGATTAAAACTCAAAACGTGCTGTTTTGCTAAAATAAGCATTTTTCCAAGCATTTTAGATCGTTGAAATCGTTCAAATAGGGGGGGAATATTAATAAAAACGAATAATAAAAATTTCGTCGTTTTTATGCCGTTTTACGCGTTAAAACGCGGATTAAGCTCAAAACGTGCTGTTTTGCTAAAATAAGCATTTTCAAGCATTTTAGATCGTTGAAATCGTTCAAATAGAAGCAATATTAATAAAAACGAATAATAAAAAATTCGTCGTTTTATGCTGTTTTACGCGTTAAAACGCAGATTAAAGCTCAAAACGTGCTGTTTTGCTAAAATAAAAAAAATTTTTAAGCATTTTAGATCGTTGAAATCGTTAAAATAGAAGCAATATTAATAAAAACGAATAATAAAAAATTCGTCGTTTTTATGCTGTTTTACGCGTTAAAAGCAGATTAAAGCTCAAAACGTGCTGTTTTGCTATACACAAGCATTTTAGATCGTTGAAATCAAATAGAAGCAATATTAATAAAACGAATAATAAAAATTCGTCGTTTTATGCTGTTTTGCGTTAAAACGCAGATTAAAGCTCAAAACGTGCTGTTTGCTAAAATAAGCATTTTCAAAACGTTTTAGATGGTGAAATCGTTCAAATAGACGCAATAAAAATAAAAACGAATAGCAAAAATTTCGTCCGTTTCTATGCGTTTTACGCGTTTAAAACGCAGAATAAAACTCGAAGCGATGCAGTTTTTTGCTAAAATAACATTTTCAAACTTTAGATCGATAAATCTGATTTCCAAATAGACGCAATATTAATAAAAACGAATAATAAAATTTCTGCGTCGTTTTTATGCTGTTTTACGCGTTAAAACTGATTAAAGCTCAAAACGTGCTGTTTTGCTGGAAATAAACATTATCATGCATTTAGATCGTTGAAGAATCGATTCAGAAATAGAAGCAATATTAATAAAAACGAATAATAAAAAATTCGTCGTTTTTTATGCTGTTTTACGCGTTAAAACGCGAATTAAAGTAAAATGCTGTTTTGCTAAAATAACATTTTCAAAGCATTTTTAGATCGTTGAAATCGTTCAATGAGAAACGTATTAATAAAAACGAATAATAAAAATTCGTCGTTTTTTATGTGCTGTTTTACGCGTTAAAACACTTGAATTAAAGCTCAAAACGTGCTGTTTTTGCTAAAACCAGCATTTTCAAGCACGTGCCAGATCGTTGAAATCGTTCAAATAGGCGCAATATTAATAAAAACGAATAATAAAAATTTCATCGTTTTCTGTTTACGCGTTAAAAACGCTGATTAAAATAAAACGTGCTGTTTGCACAAAATACTTCAAGCATTTTAGATCGTTGAAATCGTTCAAATAGAAGCAAAATTAATAAAAACAAATAATAAAAAATTCGTCGTTTTTATGTTGTTTTTACGCGTTAAACGCGAATTCGAAAGCAAAACGTCGCTGTTTTAAAAATAAGCATTTTCAAGCATTTTAGATCGGGTGAAATCGTTCAAATAGACGCAATATTAATAAAAACGAATAATAAAGAATTTAGTGTTTTATGCTGCGTTAAAACGCAGATTAAAAGCTCAAAACATTGCTGTTTTAAAATAAGCATTTTTCAAGCCTTTTAGATCACGTTGAAATCGTTTAAAGTAAACAATATTAATAAAATCGAATAATAAAAAATTGTCGTTTTTTATGCTGTTTTTGCGTTAAACGCAGATTAAAGCTCAAGAAACGTGCTGTTTTGCTAAAATAAGCATTTTTCAAGCACATTTTAGATCGTTAAAATCGTTTCAAATAGAAGCAATAACAATAAAAGCGAATGACAAAAAATTCGTCGTTTTCGCTGTTTTACGCGTTAAAAACCCAGTTTAAAGCTCAAAGCATTGCTGTTTTGCTGGAAATAAGCATTTTCAAAGCACATTTTAGATCCGTTGAAATCGTTTCAAATAGACGCAATAAAAATATAAAACAGATAATAAAATTTTGTCGTTTTATGCTGTTTTTTACGCGTTAAAACGCAGAATAGCTCAAAACGTGCTGTTTTGCTAAAATAAGCATTTTTCAAGCATTTTAGATCGTTGGGAAAATCGTTCAAATAGACGCAATATTAATAAAAAACGAATAATAAAAATTGCGTCGTTTTTTTATGCTGTTTTACGCGTTAAAACGCGTTAAAACTCAAACGTGCTGTTTTGCTAAAATAAGCATTTTCAAGCATTTTAGATCGTTGGGAAATCGCGTTCAAATAGACGCAATATTGTAAAAAGCGATAATAAAAATTCGTCGTTTATATGCTGTTTTACGCGTTAAACGCAGATTAAAAGCTCAAAAGGTGCTGTTTTTGCTTAAAATAAAGCATTTTCAGCATTTTGAATCGTTGAAATCGTTCAAATAGACGCAATGATAATAAAAAACGAATAATAAAAAATTTTACCGTCGTTTTTATGCTGTTTTACGCGTTAAAACGCAAGATTAAAAGCTCAAAACGTGCTGTTTTGCTAAAATAATCATTTTCAAGCGTTTTTAGATCGTTGAAATCACGTTCAGTAAACAATATTTAATAACAAACGAATAATAAAAAATTCGTCACGTTTTATGCTGTTTTTACGCCGTTAAAACGCAGATTAGAAGCTCAAAACGTGCTGTTTTTTGCTAAAATAAACATTTCAAGCATTTTAGATCGTTGAAATCGTTCAAATAGACGCAATATTAATAAAAACGAATAATAAAAAAATTTGTCGTTTTTATGCTGTTTTACCCCGTTAAAAAGCGTTAAAACTCAAAACGTGCTGTTTTTTCTTAAAAAAAGCATTTTTAAAACTTCCCAGATCGTTGGGAAAACGTTCAAATAGACGCAATAAAAAAATAAAACGAATTTAAAAAAAATTTTGTCGTTTTTTTTGCTGTTTTACGCGTTAAAACGCAGAATAAAGCTCAAAACGTGCTTTTTGCTAAAAAAAGGGATTTTTTAAGCATTTTTTGATCTTGAAATCCCTTCAAATAGACGCAATATTTAAAAAAAACGAAAAATAAAAAAATTTGTAGTTTTTATGCTGTTTTTCGCGTTAAACGCAGATTAAAGCTCAAAACTTCTTTTTTCTAAAATAAACATTTTTTAAGCATTTTAGATCGTTGGGAAAACGTTTTAAATAGACGCAATTTAAAAAAAACGAATAATAAAAAAATTTGTCGTTTTTATGCTGTTTTACGCGTTAAAACCAGATTAAAGCCCCAAAACGTGTTGTTTTTTTAAAATAAAACATTTTCAAGCATTTTTTGATCGTTGAAATCGTTCAAAAAAATTTTTGGAAAAGCAATAAAATAAAAA
>NW_027049205.1:0-6011 GCF_025399875.1 Dalotia coriaria
TGTTTTTTTTAATTTGTTCATTTAAAAGATTTCAACGATCAAAATGCTTGAAAATGCTTATTTTAAAAAAGGTTTGAGCTTTTTAAACTGGTTTTAAAGCGTAAAACAGCAAAAACGACAATTTTTTTTTTATTCGTTTTATTAATATTGTTTATTTGAACGATTTCAACGTTCTAAAATGTTGAAAATGCTTATTTTAGCAAAACAGCACGTTTTTTAGTTTAATCTGCGTTTTTTTCGGTAAAACACATAAAAAAAGACAAAATTTTTTTTATACGTTTTATTAATATTGCGTCTATTTGAACGATTTAACGATCTAAAATGCTTGAAAATGTTTTTTTAGCAAAACAGCACGGGTTTTAGCTTTAATCTGCGTTTTAACGCGTAAAAAAGCATAAAACGAAATTTTTATTATTGTTTTTATTAATATTGCTTTATTTGAACGATTTCAACGATCTAAAATGCTTGAAAATGCTTATTTTAGCAAAACAGCAGTTTTGAGCTTTTAATCTGCGTTTTAACGGTAAAACACATAAAACGACGAATTTTTATTATTCTTTTTATTAATTTGCTTATTTAACGATTTCAACGATCAAAATGCTTGAAAATGCATTTTACAAAACAGCACGTTTTTAGCTTTAATCTGCGTTTTTAATAAAAAGCATAAAAAAAGGCAATTTTTTTTATTCGTTTTTTTTTAATATTGCTTCATTTGAACGATTTCAACGATCAAAAAGCGAAAATTTTTTTTACAAAAAAGCCCTTTTGAGCTTTAATCTGCGTTTTTAAACCCTAAAAGAAAAACGAGAAATTTTTATTATTTTTTTTATTAATATTGCCTTTTGAACGATTTCAACGATCTAAAATGCGAAAATCTTATTTTAGCAAAAGGGACTTTTTAGCTTTTTAAACTGCGTTTTAACGCGTAAAACAGCATAAAACGACGAAATTTTTTTTTCGTTTTTTTTAATATTGCTCTATTTAAGATTTCACGATCTAAAATGCTTGAAAAAAGCTTTTTTACAAAACAGCACGTTTTTGGTTTTTAAACGCGTTTTAACCGTAAACAGCATAAAACGACGAATTTTTTTTTATTCGTTTTTTTTTTAATATTGCTTTTATTTTAACGATTTCAACGATCTAAAATGCTTGAAAAAGCTTTTTTAGCAAAACAGCACGTTTGAGCTTTAATCTGCGTTTTTTAACCCTAAAAAAAGCAAAAACGACTTTTTTTTTATTCGTTTTTATTTTTTTTATTTGAACGATTTCAACGATCAAAAAAGCAAAATGTTTTTTTAACAAAACATCCGTTTTGGCTTTATTCTGCGTTTTAACCGTAAAACAAACATAAAACGATGAAATTTTTTTTTAAATTTGTTTTTTTTTTTTATTGCGTCTATTTGAACGATTTCAACGATCTAAAATGCTTGAAAATGTTATTTTTGCAAAAAGACGTTTTTAGCTTTTCTGCGTTTTAACGCGTAAAACAGCATAAAAAAGACGAATTTTTTTTTATTTTTTTTATTAATTTTCTATTTGAACGATTTCAACGTCTAAAAAGCTTAAAATGTTATTTTAGCAAAACAGCACGTTTTGAGCTTTAATCTCGTTTTAACCCTAAAACAACATAAAACAGAATTTTTTTTTATTTTTTTTATTAATATTGTTTTTATTTGAACGATTTCAACGTTTTTAAAATGCGAAAATGCTTATTTTAGCAAAACAGCCCTTTTTAGCTTTTAAACGCTTTTCGCGTAAAACAATAAAAAGACAAATTTTTTATTATTCGTTTTTTTTTAATATTGCGTCTATTTGAACGATTTCAACGATCTAAAATGGCGAAAATGCTTATTTTATAGCAAAACATAGCACGTTTGAGCTTTAATCAGCGTTTAACGCGTAAAACAACATAAAACGACGAAATTTTATTATTCGTTTTTATTAATATTACGATCTGTTGAACGATTTCAACGATCCGTCTTGAAAATGCTTATTTTGCCAAAACAGCACGTTTTAGGCTTTTTAATCTGTTTTAACGCGTAAAACAGCAAAACGACAGGCACGTATTCGTTTTTTATTAATATTGCTTCTATTTGAACGATTTCAACGATCTAAAATGCTTGAAAATGCTTATTTTAACAGCTTATCACGTTTTGGAGCTTTATTCTGCGTTTAACGCGTAGTAACATAAAAACGATGAAATTTTTATTATTCGTTTTTTATTTTTTATTGCGTCTATTTGAACGATTTCAACGATCTAAAATCTTGAAAATGCTTATTTTTAGCAAAAACGGCATTTTGAGCTTTAATCTGCGTTTAACGCGTAAAACAACATAAAACAACGGAAATTTTATTATTTGTTTTTATTAATGTTTATCCTATTTGAACAATTTCAACGATCTAAAATGCTTAAGAATGCTTATTTTAGCAAAACAGCGTTTGGGCTTTGCGTCTGCGTTTAACGCGTAAACAACATAAAACGACGAATTTTATTGTCGTTTTATTAATATTGCGTCTATTTGAACATTCAGTCTAAAATGCTTGAAAATGCTTATTTTAGCAAAACAGCACGTTTGAGCTTTAATCCAGCGTTTAGCGCGTAAACAGCATAAAACGACGAAATTTTTATTATTCGTTTTATTAATGTGCGTCTATTTGAACGGTTCCAGCGATCTAGTATAGCGAAAATGCTTATTTTAGCAAAACAGCACGTTTTGAGCTTTAATCTGCGTTTAACTTGTAAACAACACAAAACGACGAATTTTTGTTAATTTGGTTTTGTCATCGCTTCTATTTGAACAATTTCAGCGATCTAAAATGCTTGAAAATGCTTATTTTAACAAAAACATCACGTTTTGAGCTTTATTCTGCGTTTAACGTAAAACAGCATAAAACGATGAAATTTTTATTATTCGTTTTTATTTTTATTGCGTCTGTTTGAACGATTTCAACGATCTAAAATGCTTGAAAATGCTTATTTTAGCAGCAGCAAAACAGCACGTTTGAGCTTTAATCTGCGTTTTAACGCGTAAACAGCATAAAACGACGAATTTTTTTATTATTCGTTTTTTATTAATATTGCTTCTATTTGAACGTTTCAACGATCTAAAATGCTTGAAAATGCTTATTTTAGCAAAGCAGCACGATTTTGAGCTTTAATCTGCGTTTAACGCGTAAAACAGCATAAAACGACGAATTTTTATTCGTTTTATTATGTAGCTATTTGAACGATTTCAACGTTTTCTAAAATGCTTGAAAATGCTTATTTTAGCAAAACAGCACGTTTTGAGCTTTAATCTGCATTTTCGCGTAAACAGCAAAACGACAAATTTTTATTATTCGTTTTATTAATATTGCGTCTATTTGAACGATTTCAACGATAAAATGCTTGAAAATGTTTATTTTAGCAAAACAGCGTTTGAGCTTTTAATCTGCGTTTTAACGCGTAAAACAGCATAAAAACGACAGGTACATTATTCGTTTTTATTAATATTGCTTCTATTTACACGATTTCAGCGATCTGGAAATGCTTGAAAATGCTTATTTTATAAAACAGCACGTTTGCAGGCTTTAATCTGCGTTTTAACGCGTAAAACAGCATAAAACCACGAGAATTTTATTGGTGTTTTTTTATTAATAATGCTTCTATTTGAACGATTTCAACGATCTACAATGCTTAAGAAAATGTATTTTAGCAAAACAGCACGTTTTGAGCTTTAATCTGCGCGTTTTTAACGCGTAAAACAGCATAAAAACGACAGATTTTTATTATTTGTTTTTATTAATATTGCGTCTATTTCAACGATTTCAACGTCAGAATGCTTGAAATGCTTATTTTAGCAAAACAGCACGTTTTTTGAGCTTTAATCAGCGTTTTAACGCGTAAAACAGCATAAAACGACGAAATTTTTATTATTCGTTTTTATTAATATTGCGTCTATTTGAACGATTTCAACGATCCTGAAATGCTTGTAAATGCTTATTTAGCAAAACAGCACGTTTTGAGCTTTAATCTGCGCAACGCGTAAAAGGCAGCATAAAACGACGAATTTTTTATTATTCGTTTTTATTAATATTGCTTCTGTTGAACGATTTCAACGATCTAAAATGCTTGAAAATGCTTATTTTAGCAAAACGCACGTTTTTAGTTTAATTGCGTTTTTAAAGCGTAAAACGCATAAAAAAAGACGAAATTTTTTTTATTCGTTTTTTTTATTATTGCTCTATTTGAACGATTTCAACGATCTAAATGCTTGAAAATGCTTATTTTAAAAACCCGGGTTTTACTGCTTTTTAAAGCGTGGGCCCAAAAAAAGACGAATTTTTATTATTGTTTTTTTAAAAAAATTTCCTTTTTATTTAAATTTCCAAAAAATTAAAAAAGGAAAATCTTAAGCAAAACAGCACGTTTGGAATCTGCGTTTTAACGCGAAAAAAACATAAAACGACGAAATTTTTTTTATTCGTTTTTATTAATATTGCTTCTATTTAAACGATTTCAACGATCTAAAATGCTTGAAAATGCTTATTTTAGCAAAACAGCACGTTTTGAGCTTTAATCTGCGTTTTCCCCATAAAACAACATAAAACGACGAAAATTTTTATTATTCGTTTTTAATTATTGCGTCTATTTGAACGATTTCAACGATCTAAAATGTTGAAAATGCTTATTTTAGCAAAACAGCACGTTTTGAGCTTTTAATCCCGCGTTTAACGCGTAAAAACAGCATAAAACGACGAAATTTTATTATTCGTTTTTATTAATATTGCGTCTATTTGAACGATTTCAACGATGTAAAATGCTTGAAATGCTTATTTAGCAAAACAGCACGTTTTGAGCTTTAATCTGCGTTTTAACGCGTAAAACATCATAAAACGACGAATTTTTATTATTCGTTTTTATTAATATTGCTTCTATTTGAACGATTTCAAAGATCTAAAAAGCTTGAAAATGCTTATTTAGCAAAACAGCACGTTTTGAGCTTTAATCCGTTTAACGCGTAAAACAGCATAAAACGACGAAATTTTTGTATTCGTTTTTATTAATATTGCGTCTATTTGAACGATTTCAATGATCTAAATTGCTTGAAAAATCTTATTTTAGCAGAACAGCACGTTTTGAGCTTTATTCTGCGTTTTAGCGCGTAAAAAAGCATAAAACGACGAAATTTTATTATTCGTTTTTATTTTTATTGCGTCTATTTGAACGATTTCAACGATCTAAAATGCTTGAAAATGCTTATTTTAGCAAAATAGCACGTTTTGAAGCTTTTTAAACAGCGTTTTAACGCGTAAAACAGCATAAAAACGACGAAATTTTTATTATTCGTTTTTATTAATATTGGGGTCTATTTGAACGATTTCAACGATGTAAAATGCTTGAAAATGCTTATTTTAGCAAAACAGCACGTTTTGAGCTTTAATCTGCGTTTTAACGCGTAAAAAAATCATAAAACGACGAATTTTTATTATTCGTTTTTATTAATATTGCTTCTATTTGAACGATTTCAACGATCTAAAATGCTTGAAAATGCTTATTTTAGCAAAACAGCACGTTTTGAGCTTTTAATCTGCGTTTTAACGCGTAAAACAACATAAAACGACGAAATTTTTATTATTCGTTTTTATTAATATTGCGTCTATTTGAACGATTTCAATGATCTAAATTGCTTGAAAATGCTTATTTTAGCAGAACAGCACGTTTTGGTTTATTCTGCGTTTTAGCGCATAAAACACTAAAACGCGAAATTTTTTTTATTCGTTTTTTTTTTTTATTGCGTCTATTTGAACGATTTCAACGATCTAAAATGCTTGAAAATGCTCATTTTGCAAAACAGCACGTTTGAGCTTTAATCTGCGTTTTAACGCGTAAAACAGCATAAAAAAGACGAATCTTTTATTATTCGTTTTTTATTAAATTGCTTCTATTTGAACGATTTCAACGATCTAAAATGCTTGAAAATGCTTATTTTAGCAAAACAGCACGTTTTGGGAAGCTTTTAAAAAAACAA
>NW_027049206.1:0-5999 GCF_025399875.1 Dalotia coriaria
TTGGAAAAAAAATTTTTTAAAAAAATTTTTTTTTTTTTTTTGGGGAAAAAAAAAAAGAAAAAATTTTTTTTTAAAAAATTTTTTTAAAACCAAAAATTTAAAAAGGGAATTTTTAAAAAAAAAAAAAGGTTTTTTTGGGTTTTTTTCCCTTAAAAAAAAAAAAAACGGGTTTTTTTTTTTTCCCTTTTTTTTTAAAAAAAAAAAATTTTTTAAAAAAAAAATAAAATTTTGGTTTTTTTTTTTTAAAATTTTTAAAGGGAAAAAAAAACCTTTTTAAAAAAAAAGGTTTTTTTTTCTTTTTCCCTTAAACCAAAAAAAAAAATTTTTTCAAAAAGAAATTTTTTGGTTTTTTCTTTTAAAGTTAAAAAGAAAAATTTTAAAAGGGTTTTTTAAAAAAAAATTTTTTTTTTTCCCAAAAAAAAAGCCAAAAAAAAAAAAAAAAAACTTTTTTTTTTTGGAAAACCCAAAAAAAAAAAAAAAACCCTTTAAAAAAAATTTTTTTTTTTTTTTAAAAAAAAATTTTTTTTAAAAAAAAAGGGAAAAAAAAAAAAAATTTTTTTTTTTCGGAAACGGGAAAAAAAAAAAAAAAAAAAAAAATTTTCCTTTTTTTTTTTTGGTTTCCAAAAAGGGGAAAAAAAAATTTTTTAAAAATTTTTTTTTTTTTTTAAAAAAAATTTTAAAAAAAATTTTTTTAAAAAAAAAAAATTTTGGTTTTTTTTTTTTTTTAAAAAAAAAAAAAAAAAAATTTTTTTTTTTTTTTTTGGGGGGGAAAAAAAAAATAAAAAAAATTTTTTTAAAAAAAAAAAAAATTTTTTTTTTTTCTGTTTTCCAAAAAAATTTAAAAAAAAAAAAAAAAAGGGGGGTTTTTTTTTTTAAAAAAAAAAAAAAAACCTTTTTTAAAAAAAAGAAAAATTTTTAAAAAATTTTTTTTTTTTCCTTTAAAAAATTTTTTAAAAAAAAAAAAAAAAAATTTTTTTTTTTTTTCCCCCAAAAAAAAAAAAAAAATTTTAAAAAAAAAAAAAAAATTTTGGTTTTTTTGGGTTTTTTTCCCTTAAAAAAAAAACCAAAAAAATTTTTTTTTTTTTTTTTTTGGAAAAAGGTTTAAAAAAATTTTTTAAAAAAAAAATTTTTTTTTTTTTTTTTAAAAAATTTTTAAAAAAAAAAAATTTTTTTTTTAAAAAATTTTTTTTTTTGGGAAAAAACCAAAAAGGGGTTTTTTTAAAAAAAATTTAAAAATTTTTTTTTTTTTTAAAAAAAAAAACCAAAAAAATTTTTTTTTTTTTTTTTTAAAAAAAAGGGAAAAAAAAATGCTTTTTAAAAAAGAAAAAAAATTTTTTTTAAATTTTTAAAAACCCCAAAAAAAAAAAAAAAAAATTTTTTTTTAAATTTTTTTTTAAAAATTAAAACCCCTTTTTTTAAAAAAAAAAAAAAATTTTTTTTTTGGGGGGGGTTTTTTTTTTTAAAAAAAAAAAAAATTTTTTTTTTTGGGTTTTTAAAAAAAAATTTAAAATTTTTTTTCAAAAAAGCAATTTTAAAAAAAAAAAAAATTTTTCCCAAAAATTTTTTTTTTAAAAAAAAAAAAAAACCAAAATTTTTTGCCAAAAAAGTTTTCCCCCGGGGTTTTTTAAAAAACAAATTTTAAAACGGAAAAAAATTTTAAAAAATTTTTTTTTAAAAAAAAAAAAAAAATTTTTTTTTCCTTTTTGCAAAAAAAAAATTTTCCCGGCTTTTTTTAAAAAAAAAAATTTTTTTTTTTTTTAAAAAAAAAAAAAAATTTTAAAAAAAAAAATTTTGGTTTTTTGGGGTTTTTTTAAAAAAGAAAAAAACCCCGGCTTTTTTTAAAAAAAACCCAAAAAAAAAAGGGAAAATTTTTTTAAAAAAATTTTTTAAAAAAAAAAAAAAATTTCCAAAATTTTTTTTAAAAAAATTTTCCCCCGGGGTTTTTTTTAAAAACCCTTTTTTTAAAAAAAAAAAAAAAAAATTTTTTTTTTTTTAAAAAAAAAATTTTTTTTTGCCAAAAGGTTTTGGGGGAAAAAAAATTTAAAATTTTTTGGTTAAAAAAAATTTTTTTAAAAATTTTAAAAAAAAAATAAAAAAAAAAAAAATTTTTAAACCTTTTTTATTTTTTCCCCTTTTTTTAAAAAAAAATTTTTTTTTAAAAAGGGGTTTTTTTTCCTTTAAAAAAAAAAAAAAAATTTTTTTTTTAAAACCCCCAAAATTTTTCCCCGGGGTTTTTTAAAAAAATTTTTTTTTAAAAATTTTAAATTTTAAAAAAAATTTAAAAAGAAAAAAAATTTTTTAAAATTTTTTTTAAAGGGGAAAAAAAAAAATTTTTTAAAAAAAAGGGTTTTTTAAAAAAAATTTAAAAAAAAAAAATTTTAAAAAAAACGAATAATAAAACATTCGTCGTTTTATGCTGTTTTACGCGTTAAAACGCAGATTAAACTCAAAACGTGCTGTTTTGCTAAAAAAAGCATTTTCAAGCATTTTAGATCGTTGAAATCGTTCAAATAGAAGCAATATTAATAAAAACGAATAATAAAAATTTCGTCCTTTTATGCTGTTTTACGCGTTAAAACGCAGATTAAAACTCAAAACGTGCTGTTTTGCTAAAATAAGCATTTTCCAAGCATTTTAGATCGTGGAAATCGTTCAAACAGACGCAATATTAATAAAAACGAATAATAAAAAAATTTGTCGTTTTATGCTGTTTTACGCGTTAAACGCAGATTAAAACTCAAAACGTGCTGTTTTTGCTAAAATAAGCATTTTCAAGCATTTTAAATCGTTGAAATCGTTCAAATAGACGCAATATTAATGAAAAACGAATAATAAAAATTTCGTCGTTTTTATGCTGTTTTACGCGTTAAAACGCAGATTAAAGCTCAAAACGTGCTGTTTTGCTAAAATAAGCATTTTCAAGCATTTTAGATCGTTGAAATCGTTCAAATAGAAGCAATATTAATAAAAACGAATAATAAAAAATTCGTCGTTTTATGCCGTTTACGCGTTAAAACGCAGATTAAAGCTCGAAACTGCTGTTTTGCTAAAATAAGATTTTCAAGCATTTTAGATCGTGAAATCGTTCAAATAGACGCAATATTAATAAAAACGAATAATAAAATTTCGTCGTTTTTATGCTGTTTTACGCGTTAAAACGCTGATTAAAAGCTCAAAACGTGCTGTTTTGCTAAAATAAGCATTTTCAAGCATTTTAGATCGTTGAAATCGTTCAAATAGACGCAATATTAATAAAAACGAATAATAAAAAATTCGTCGTTTTTATGCTGTTTCGCGTTAAAACGCAGATTAAAGCTCAAAACGTGCTGTTTTGCTAAAATAAGCATTTTCAAGCATTTTAGATTGTTGAAATTGTTCAAATAGAAGCAATATTAATAAAAACGAATATAAAAATTTCGTCGTTTTATGCTGTTTTACGCGTTAAAACGCAGATTAAAGCTCAAAACGTGATGTTTTGTTAAAATAAGCATTTTCAAGCATTTTAGATCGTTGAAATCGTTTTAAATAGAAGCAATATTAATAAAAACGAAAAAATAAAAAAATTTTGTCGTTTTTTTGCTGTTTTCGCGTTAAAACGCGGGAAAAAACTCAAAACGTGCTGTTTTGCTAAAAATTTAAACATTTTCAAGCATTTTGAAATTTTTGAAATTGTTCAAAAAAAGAAGCAATATTAATAAAAAAAGAATAATAAAAATTTCGTCGTTTTTTAAAGCTGTTTTACCCTTAAAACGCCCGATTAAAACTCAAAACGTGATGTTTTTTTTAAAATAAGCATTTTCAAAAACATTTTTTGATCGGTTTAAATCCCCTTTTTAAAAAGGCAATATTAATAAAAAAGAATAATAAAAAATTTTCATTTTATGCTGTTTTCGCGTTAAAACGCAGATTAAAA
Source organism: Dalotia coriaria (assembly GCF_025399875.1). Lineage (NCBI taxonomy): Eukaryota > Metazoa > Arthropoda > Insecta > Coleoptera > Staphylinidae > Dalotia > Dalotia coriaria. The sequence continues at coordinate 3,914 of NW_027049206.1, forward strand.
CTCAAAACGTGCTGTTTTGCAAAATAATCATTTTTGCATTTTAATCGACGAAATCGTTCAAATAGCGCAATAAAAAAACGAATAATAAAATTTCGTCGTTTTATGCTGTTTTACGCGTTAAAACGCAGATTAAAAGCTCAAAACGTGCTGTTTTGCTAAAATAAGCATTTCAAGCATTTTAGATCGTTGAAATCGTTCAAATAGACGCAATATTAATAAAAACGAATAATAAAAATTCGTTGTTTTATGCTGTTTTACGCGTTAAAACGCTGATTAAAGCTCAAAACGTGCTGTTTTGCTAAAATAAGCATTTTCAAGCATTTTAGATCGTTGAAATCGTTCAAATAGAAGCAATATTAATAAAAACGAATAATAAAATTTCGTCGCTTTTATGCTGTTTTCGCGTTAAAACGCAGATTAAAGCTCAAAACGTGCTGTTTTGCTAAAATAAGCATTTTCAAGCATTTTAGATCGTTGAAATCGTTCAAATAGACGCAATATTAATAAAAACGAATAATAAAAATCGTCGTTTTTATGCTGTTTTACTGTTAAACGCAGATTAAAGCTCAAAACGTGCTGTTTTGCTAAAATAAGCATTTTCAAGCATTTTAGATCGTTGAAATCGTTCAAATAGGAGCAATATTAATAAAAACGAATAATAAAAATTCGTCGTTTTTATAGCTGTTTTACGCGTTAAAACGCAGATTAAAACTCAAAACGTATTGTTTTGCTAAAATAAGCATTTTCAAGCATTTTAGATCGTTGAAATCGTTCAAATAGACGCAATATTAATAAAAACGAATAATAAAAATTTCGTCGTTTTTATGCTGTTTTACGCGTTAAAACGCAGATTAAAGCTCAAAACGTGCTGTTTTCGCTAAAATAAGCATTTTCAAGCATTTTAGATCGTTGAAATCGTTCAAATAGAAGCAATATTAATAAAACGAAATAAAAAATTCGTCGTTTTTATGCTGTTTTACGCGTTAAAACGCAGATTAAAAGCTCAAAACGTGCTGTTTTGCTAAAATAAGCATTTTCAAGCATTTTAGATCGTTGAAATCGTTCAAATAGATGCAATAAAATAAAAAACGAATAATAAAAATTTCGTCGTTTTATGCTGTTTTACGCGTTAAAACGCAGAATAAAGCTCAAAACGTGCTGTTTTGCTAAAATAAGCATTTTCAAGCATTTTAGATCATTGAAATCGTTCAAAAGACGCAATATTAATAAAAACGAATAATAAAAATTTCGTCGTTTTTATGCAGTTTTACGCGTTAAAACGCAGATTAAAGCTCAAAACGTGCTGTTTTGCTAAAATAAGCATTTTCAAGCATTTTAGATCGTTGAAATCGTTCAAGTAGACGCAATATTAATAAAACGAATAATAAAAATTTCGTCGTTTTTATGCTGTTTTACGCGTTAAAACGCTGATTAAAGCTCAAACGTGCTGTTTTGCTTTAAATAAGCATTTTCAAGCATTTTAGATCGTTGAAATTGTTCAAATAGACGCAATATTAGTAAAAACGAATAATAAAAATTCGTCGTTTTATGCTGTTTATGCGTTAAAACGCAGATTAAAGCTCAAAACTTGCTGTTTTGCTAAAATAAGCATTTTCAAGCATTTTAGATCGTTGAAATCGTTCAAATAGAAGCAATATTAATAAAAACGAATAATAAAAATTTCGTCGTTTTATGCTTTTTTTACGCGTTAAAACGCAGATTAAAGCTCAAAACGTGCTGTTTTGCTAAAATAAGCATTTTCAAGCATTTTAGATCGTGAAATCGTTCAAACAGACGCAATATTAATAAAAACGAATATAAAAATTCGTCGTTTTTATGCTGTTTTACGCGTTAAAACGCAGATTAAAACTCAAAACGTGCTGTTTTGCTAAAATAAGCATTTTCAAGCATTTTAAATCGTTGAATCGTTCAAATAGAAGCAATATTGATAAAAACGAATAATAAAAATTCGTCGTTTATGCTGTTTTACGCGTTAAACACAGATTAAAGCTCAAACGTGCTAGCTTTCGTTTTGCTAAATTTAAAAACATATTTCAAAAATCTTTTAGTCGTTAAAGCGTTCAAA
>NW_027049207.1:0-5995 GCF_025399875.1 Dalotia coriaria
AATGTGCTGTTTTGCTAAAATAAGCATTTTTTAACATTTTTTGATCGTTGAAATCGTTCAAATAAACAATATTTAAAAAAAACGAAAAATAAAAAAAATTTGTCGTTTTTATGCTGTTTTTCGCGTTAAAACGCAGATTAAACTCAAAACGTGCTTTTTGCTAAAATAAGCATTTTCAAACATTTTGATCGTTGAAATTCGTTTAATAGAACTATTATAAAACGAATAATAAAAAATTCGTCATTTTAAGCTGTTTTACGCGTTAAAACGCAGATTAAAGCCCCAAAACGTGCTGTTTTTTCTAAAATAAGCATTTTCAAGCATTTTAGATCGTTGAAATCGTTTAAATAGAAGCAATATTAATAAAAACGAATAATAAAAAATTCGTCTTTTATGCTGTTTTACGCGTTAAAACGCAGATTAAAAACTCAAAACGTGCTGTTTTGCTAAAATAACATTTTCAAGCATTTTAGATCGTTGAAATCGTTCAAATAGAAGCAATAAATAAAACGAATAATAAAAATTTTGTCGTTTTATGCTGTTTTACGCGTTAAAACGCAGAATTTAAAACTCAAAACGTGCTTTTTGCTAAAATAAGCATTTTCAAGCATTTTAGATCGTTGAAATCGTTTAAATAGAAGCAATATTAATAAAAACGAATAATAAAAATTTTTTTCATTTTTAGCTGTTTTTTCGCGTTTAAAAAGCAGATTAAACTCAAAACGTGCTGTTTTGCTAAAATAAACATTTTCAAGCATTTAGATCGTTGAAATCGTTCAAATAAAAAGCAATATTAATAAAAACGAATAATAAAAATTTTGTCGTTTTATGCTGTTTTTCGCGTTAAAACGCAGATTAAAGCTCAAAACGTGCTGTTTTGCTAAAATAAGCATTTTCAAGCATTTTAGATCGTTGAAATCGTTAAATAGAAGCAATAAATAAAAACGAATAATAAAAAATTTTGTCTTTTTATGCTGTTTTACGCGTTAAAACGCAGAATTTAAAAATCAAAACGTGCTGTTTTGCTAAAATAAGCATTTTCAAGCATTTTAGATCGTTGAAATCGTTCAAATAGCAATAAAATAAAAACGAATAATAAAAATTTCGTCGTTTTATGCTGTTTTACGCGTTAAAACGCAGAATAATGCTCAAAACGTGCTGTTTTGATAAAATAAGCATTTTCAAGCATTTTAGATCGTTGAAATCGTTCAAATAGACGCAATATTAATAAAAAACGAATAATAAAAATTTTGTCGTTTTATGCTGTTTTACGCGTAAAACGCAGATTAAAGCTCAAAACGTGCTGTTTTGCTAAAATAAACATTTTCAAGCATTTTAGATCGTTGAAATCGTTCAAATAGAAGCAATATTAATAAAAACGAATAATAAAAATTTCGTCGTTTTATGCTGTTTTACGCGTTAAAACGCAGATTAAAACTCAAAACGTGCTGTTTTGCTAAAATAAGCATTTTCAAGCATTTTAGATCGTTGAAGTCGTTTAAATAGAAGCAATATTAATAAAAACGAATAATAAAAATTCGTCATTTTTATGCTGTTTTACGCGTTAAAACGCAGATTAAAGCTCAAAACGCGCTGTTTTGCTAAAATAAGCATTTTCGTATTTTAGATCGTTGAAATCGTTCAAATAGACGCAATATTAATAAAAACGAATAATAAAAATTTCGTCGTTTTATGCTGTTTTACGCGTTAAAACGCAGAATAAAGCTCAAAACGTGCTGTTTTGCTAAAATAAGCATTTTCAACCATTTTAGATCGTTGAAATCGTTCAAATAGACGCAATATTAATAAAACGAATAATAAAATTTTGTCGTTTTTATGCTGTTTTACGCGTAAAACGCAGATTAAAGCTCAAAACGTGCTGTTTTGCTAAAATAAGCATTTTCAAGCATTTTAGATCGTTGAAATCGTTCAAATAGACGCAATATTAATAAAAACGAATAATAAAAATTTCGTCGTTTTTATACTGTTTTACGCGTTAAAACGCAGATTAAAGCTCAAAACGTGCTGTTTTGCTAAAATAAGCATTTTAGATCGTTGAAATCGTTTAAATAGAAGCAATATTAATGAAAAACGAATAATAAAATTCGTCATTTTATGCTGTTTTACGCGTTAAAACGCAGATTAAAGCTCAAAACGTGCTGTTTTGCTAAAATAAGCATTTTCAAGCATTTTAGATCGTTGAAATCGTTCAAAATAGACGCAATATTAATAAAAACGAATAATAAAAATTTCGTCGTTTTATGCTGTTTTACGCGTTAAAACGCAAAATAAAACTCAAAACGTGCTGTTTTGCTAAAATAAAGCATTTTCAAGCATTTTTAGATCGTTGAAATCGTTCAAATAGAAGCAATATTAATAAAAACGAATAATAAAAATTTCGTCGTTTTTATGTTGTTTTACGCGTTAAAACGCAGATTAAAGCTCAAAACGTGCTGTTTTGCTAAAATAAGCATTTTCAAGCCATTTTAGATCGTTGAAATCGTTCAAATAGACGCAATATTAATAAAAACGATAATAAAAATTCGTCGTTTTATGCTGTTTTACGCGTTAAAACGCAGATTAAAGCTCAAAACGTGCTGTTTTGCTAAAATAAAACATTTTCAAGCATTTTAGATCGTTGAAATCGTTCAAAATAGACGCAATAAAATAAAAACGAATATTAAAATTTCGTCGTTTTTATGCTGTTTTACGCGTTAAAACGCAGAATTAAAACTCAAAACGTGCTGTTTTTGCTAAAATAAGCATTTTAGATCGTTGAAATCGTTTAAATAGAAGCAATATTAATAAAACGAATAATAAAAATTCGTCTTTTATGCTGTTTTACGCGTTAAAACGCAGATTAAAGCTCAAAACGTGCTGTTTTGCTAAAATAAGCATTTTCAAGCATTTTTAGATCGTTGAAATCGTTTGAAATAGACGCAATATTAATAAAACGAATAATAAAAATTCGTCGTTTTTAGCTGTTTTACGCGTTAAAACGCAGAATAAACTCAAAACGTGCTGTTTTGCTAAAATAAGCATTTTCAAGCAGTTTTAGATCGTTGAAATCGTTCAAATAGAAGCAATATTAATAAAAACGAATAATAAAAATTTCGTCTTTTTATGCTGTTTACGCGTTAAAACGCAGATTAAACTCAAAACGTGCTGTTTTGCTAAAATAAGCATTTTCAAGCATTTTAGATCGTTGAAATCGTTTAAATAGAGCAATATTAATAAAACGATAATAAAAATTCGTCATTTTATGCTGTTTGTACGCGTTAAAACGCAGATTAAAGCTCAAAACGTGCTGTTTTGCTAAAATAAAACATTTTCAAGCATTTTAGATCGTTGAAATCGTTCAAATAGACGCAATATTAATAAAAAGAATATTAAAATTTCGTCATTTTAATGCTGTTTTACGCGTTAAAACGCAGAATAAACTCAAAACGTGCTGTTTTGCTAAAATAAGCATTTTCAACCGCATTTTAGATCGTTGAAATCGTTCAAATAGAAGCATATTAATAAAAACGAATAATAAAAATTCGTCGTTTTTATGCTGTTTTACGCGTTAAAACGCAGATTAAAGCTCAAAACGTGCTGTTTTGCTAAAATAAGCATTTTCAAGCATTTTGATCGTTGAAATCGTTAAATAGAAGCAATATTAATAAAAACGAATAATAAAAATTTCGTCATTTTAGCTGTTTTACGCGTTAAAACGCAGATTAAAACTCAAAACGTGCTGTTTTGCTAAAATAAGCATTTTCAAAGCATTTTAGATCGTTGAAATCGTTTAAATAGAAGCAATATTAATAAAAACGAATAATAAAAATTGTCATTTTATGCTGTTTTAGCGTTAAAACGCAGATTAAAACTCAAAACGTCTGTTTTGCTTTAAAATAAGCATTTTCAAGCATTTTAGATCGTTGAAATCGTTCAAATAGAAGCAATATTAATAAAAACGAATAATAAATATTTTGTCGTTTTATGCTGTTTTACGCGTAAAACGCAGATTAAAGCTCAAAACGTGCTGTTTGTAAAATAAGCATTTTCAAGCATTTTAGATCGTTGAAATCGTTCAAATAGAAGCAATATTAATAAAAACGAATAATAAAAATTTCGTCGTTTTATGCTGTTTTACGCGTTAAACGCAGATTAAAAGCTCAAAACGTGCTGTTTTGCTAAATAAGCATTTTCAAGCATTTTAGATCGTTGAAATCGTTAAATAGAAGCAATATTAATAAAACGAATAATAAAAATTCGTCATTTTTATGCTGTTTTACGCGTTAAAACGCAGATTAAAGCTCAAAACGTGCTGTTTTGCTAAAATAAGCATTTTCAAGCATTTTAGATCGTTGAAATCGTTCAAATAGACGCAATATAATAAAAACGAATAATAAAAATCGTCGTTTTTATGCTGTTTTACGCGTTAAAACGCAGACTAAAAGCTCAAAACGTGCTGTTTTGCTAAAATAAGCATTTTCAGCATTTTAGATCGTTGAAATCGTTCAAATAGACGCAATATTAAAAAAAACAAAAAAAAGTCATTTTGTGTTTTACGCGTTAAAACCTTAAGTTTAAACGTGCTGTTTTTCCAAAAAAAGATTTTTAAGCTTTTAGATCGTTGAAATCGTTCAAATAGACGCAATATTTAAAAAAAACGAATAATAAAAAAAATTTGTCGTTTTATGTTTTTTTACCCCTTAAAACGCAGATTAAAGCTCAAAAAGTGCTGTTTTTCAAAAAATTTTAAACATTTTAGATCGTTGAAATCGTTCAAATAGACGCAATATTTAAAAAACGAATAATAAAAATTTTGTCGTTTTATGCTGTTTTACGCGTAAAACGCAGAATCTCAAAACGTGTGTTTTTAAAAAAAGCATTTTCAACCATTTGTCGTTTAAACGTTCAAAAGACGCAATTTAAAAAAGAATAAAAAATTTTTTCCGTTTTATGCTGTTTTACGCGTAAAAACGCAGATTAAAAATCAAAACGGTTTTTGCCAAAATAAGCTTTTGCAAGGGTCGTTTAAACGTTAAATAGAGCAATATTAATAAAAACGAATAATAAAATTTTCGTTTTTATGCTGTTTTTTCGCGTTAAAACGCAGATTAAAGCTCAAAACGTGCTGTTTTTTCTAAAAAAAGCATTTTAGATCGTTGGGAAAACGTTTAAATAAAGAATATTAATAAAAACGAAAAATAAAAAATTTCTTTTTTTTTTACGCTTAAAACGCAATTAAAGCTCAAAAAGTCTGTTTTGCAAAATAAATTTTTTAAAACATTTTTGATCGTTAAATCGTTCAAAAAGGCAATATTAAAAAACAAAATAAAAATTTCGTCGTTTTTTTGTTTTACGCGTTAAAACCAAAAAAAAAAGCTCAAAACGCGTTTTGCTAAAAAAGCTTTTTTTTAGATCGTTGAAATCGTTCAAAAGAAGCAATTTAATAAAAAAGAATAATAAAAATTGCGTTTTTATGTTTTTTTGGTTTAAAACCAGATTAAAGCTCAAAAAGTGCTGTTTTTAAAATTAGCATTTTTAACCCTTTTAGATCGTTGAAATGTTCAAATAGACGCAAAAAAAAAAACGAATAATAAAAAATTCGTCGTTTTTTTGCTGTTTTTCGCGTTAAAAAACAGATTAAAACTCAAAAGTGCTGTTTTGTAAAAAAACATTTTTGCCCTTTGACGGGAAACGTTCAAATGACGCAATAAAAAAAAAACGAAAAAAAAATTTGTCTTTTTTTGCTGTTTTCGCGTTAAACGCAGAATAAAGCAAAAAGTGCTGTTTTGTAAAATAAGCATTTTCAACATTTTAGATCGTTGAAATCGTTCAAAAGAGAAATTAATAAAAACGAATAAAAAAATTTTGTCGTTTTTTTTGGTTTTGCTTTAAAACGCGTTAAAACTCAAAACTGCTGTTTTGCTAAAATAACATTTTCGCTTTTTGATCGTTTTCGTTAAATGAAAATTAAAAAAAAAACGAATAATAAAAATTT
>NW_027049208.1:0-5995 GCF_025399875.1 Dalotia coriaria
AAAATTTTTTTTTCCCTTAAAAACTTAAAAGCATTTTAGCAAAAAAATTTTTTTTTAATTGGTTTTAAGGATTAAAAAGAAAAAGGAAATTTTTTTTTTTTTTTTTTTTTTAATTTGCTTTAAAAACGATTTAACGTTAAAAATTTTTTTAAAAAATTTTTTAAAAACCTTTAAAAATTTGGGGTTTTTGCTAAAAGCTTTTAAAAAACGACGTTTTTTATTATTCGTTTTTTTTTTTTTGCTTATTTGAACGATTTAATCTTTTAAAATCTTTTTTAAAAAAAGATTTTTTTAATTTCTTTTCCGGAAAACAAAAAGAAAAAATTTTTTTTTTTTTTTTTTTGGTTTTTTAAAAGATTTAAAAGACAAAAAAAATCTTTTTTTAAAAACCCTTTTTTTCGATTCCGTTTTAAAGCTAAAAGCATTAAAAAAAAGAAATTTTATTTTCGTTTTTTTTTTAAAGCTTTTTTAAAAATTTTTTTAAAGCTTGAAAATCTTATTTTAGCAAAAGCCTTTTTTTGCAACTTTTTTTAAGCTAAAACCAAAAAAAAAAAAAATTTTTATTCGTTTTTATATTCCATTTTTTAAAATTTTTTTAAAAAACCTTTTTGAAACCGTTTTTTTTAAAAAATTTTAAAAAGCGAAAATTTTTTTTTTTTTTTTTTTTAATTTTTTATTTGCGTTTTTTAAAATTTTTTTGAAAAAAAGCCCTTTTTAGCTTTATCTGCGTTTTAACGCGTAAAAAACAAAAAAAGGGAAATTTTTTTTTTTTTTTTTTATTTTTAAACGATTTCACAAACTAAAATGCTTGAAAATGCTTATTTTACAAAAACAGGTTTTGGTTTTTTCGGTTTTAACGCAAAACAGCAAAAAGGAAATTTTTTATTGTTTTTATTAATATTGCGTCTATTTGAACGATTTAACGATCTAAAATGCTTGAAAATGCTTATTTAGCGGAAACAACCCGTTTTGAGCTTTATTCTGCGTTTTAACGCGTAAAACAGCATAAAAACGGCGAAATTTTTATTATTCGTTTTTATTTTTATTGCGTCTATTTGAATGATTTCAACGATCTAAAATGCTTGAAAGTAGCATTTTAGCAAAACAGCGCGTTTGAAGGCTTTAATCTGCGTTTTAACGCGTAAAACAGCATAAAACGACGAATTTTTTATTATTCGTTTTTATTAATATTGCTTCTATTTGAACGATTTCAACGATCTAAAATGCTTGAAAATACTTGTTACAGCAAAACAGCCGTTTTGAGCTTTAATCTGCGTTTTAACGCGTAAAACAGCATAAAACGACAGAAATTTTATTATTCGTTTTTTATTAATTGCGTCTATTTGAACGATTTCAGCGATCCTAAAATAGCGAAAATGCTTATTTTAGCGAAACAGCACGTTTTGAAGGCTTTATTCTGCGTTTTAACGCGGCAGAAGCGACATAATAACGACGAAATTTTTATTATTCGTTTTCATTTTGTGCGCGTCTATTTTGAACGATTTCCGGCGATCTAAAATGCTTGAAAATGCTTATTTTAGCAAAACAGCACGTTTTGAAGCTTTAATCTGCCTGCGTTTTAACGCGTAAAACAGCATAGAAACGGCAAGATTTTTATTATTCGTTTTTTTATTAATATTGCGCGTCTGTTGAACGATTTCAACGATTTAAAATGCTTGAGAAAATGCTTATTTTTTAGCAAAATAGCACGTTTTTAGGCTTTTAATCTGCGTTTTAACGCGTAAAAACAGCATAAAAACGACGAAATTTTTATTATTCGTTTTTATTAATGTGCGTCTATTTGAACGATTTCAACGATCTAAAATGCTTGAAATGCTTATTTTAGCAAAACAGCACGTTTTGAGGCTTTAATCTGCGTTTTAACGCGTAAAACAGCATAAAACGATGAAATTTTTATTATTCAGGTTTTTATTTTTGTGCGTCTATTTGAACGATTTCAACGGTAAAATGGCAGAAAATGCTTGTTTAGCAAAACAGCACGTTTTGAGCTTTTAATCTGCGTTTTTAACGCGTAAACAGCATAAAACGACGAAATTTTTTATTATTCGTTTTTTATTTTTATTGCGTCTATTTGATCGATTCCAACGATCTAAAATGGCGTAGCTTATTTTGTAGCAAAACAGCACGTTTTGGGCAATCTGCGTTTTAACGCGTAAAACAGCATAAAAACGACCGATTTTTATTATTCGTTTTTATTAATATTGCTTCTATTTGAACGATTTCATCGATCTAAAATGCTTGAAAATGCTTATTTTAGCAAAACAGCACGTTTTGAGCTTTGTTCGCGTTTTAGCGTAAAACAGCATAAAAAGCGAGAATTTTTATTATTCGTTTTTATTAATATTGCGTCTGTTGGACATTTCAGCGATCTAAAATGCTTGAAAATGCTTATTTTAGCAAAATAGCACGTTTTGAGCTTTAATCTGCGTTTTAACGCGTAAAACAGCATAAAACGACGAAATTTTTATTCGTTTTTTTATTAATATTGCGCGATATTTGAACGATTTCAACGATCTAAAATGCTTGAGAAATGCTTATTTTAGCAAAACAGCACGTTTTGAGCTTTAATCTGCGTTTTAACGCGTAAAACGGCATAAAACGACGAATTTTTTTATTATTCGTTTTTATTAATATTGCTTCTATTTGAACGATTTCAACGATCTAAAATGCTTGAAAATCTTATTTTAGCAAAACAGCTACGATTTGAGCTTTAATCTACCGCGTTTTAACATAAAACAACATAAAACGGCAAATTTTATTATTCGTTTTATTAATGTGCGTCTATTTGAACGATTTCAACGATCTAAAATGCTTGAAAATGCTTATTTTAGCAAAACAGCACGTTTGAGAGCTTTATTCTGCGTTTTAACGCGTAAAACAGCATAATAACGACAGAAATTTTTTATTATTCGTTTTTATTTTGTGCGTCTATTTGAACGATTTTCAACGATCTAAAATGCTTGAAAATGCTTATTTTAGCAAAACAGCACGTTTGAGAGCTTTAATCTGCGTTTAACGCGTAAAACAGCATAAAACGACAGATTTTTATTATTCGTTTTTATTAATATTGCTTCTATTTGAACGGATTTCAACGATCGTCTTGAACAGCATGCTTATTTTAGCGAAACAGCACGTTTTGAGCTTTAATCTGCGTTTTAACGCGTAAAACAGCATAAAAACGACGAAATTTTATTATTCGTTTTATTAATATTGCGTCTATTTGAACGATTTCAACAATCTAAAATGCTTGAAAATGTATTTTAGCAAAACAGCACGTTTTGAGCTTTATTCTGCACGTTTTAACGCGTAAACAACGCATAAAACGACAAGAAATTTTATTATTCCTTTTTTTTATTTTATTGCGTCTATTTGGCGAACGATTTCAACGATCTAAAATGCTTGAAAATGCTTGTACAGCAAAACAGCGCGTTTTGAGCTTTAATCTGCGTTTTAACGCGTAGAAACAACTTATAAAACGACGAAATTTTATTATTCGTTTTTATTAATAATTGTGTCTCTATTTGGCAGTTTCAACGATCTAAAATGCTTGAAAATGCTTATTTTAGCAAAACAACACGTTTTGAGCTTTATTCTGCGTTTTAACGCGTAAAACAACATAAAAACGACGAAATTTTTATTATTCGTTTTTTTATTTTATTGCGTCTATTTTGAACGATTTCAACGATCTAAAATGTAGAAAATGCTTATTTTAGCAAAACAGCACGTTTTGAGCTTTAATCTGCGTTTTTAACGCGTAAAACAACATAAAACGACAATTTACATTATTCGTTTTTTATTAATATTGCTTCTATTTGAACGATTTCAACGATCTAAAATGCTTGAAAATGCTTATTTTAGCAAAACAGCACGTTTTGAGCTTTAATCTGCGTTTTAACGCGTAAAAACAGCATAAAAAAGACGAAATTTTTATTATTCGTTTTTTTAAAACGTCCCTTTTTAACGATTTCAACGATCTAAAATGTTTGAAAATGCTTATTTTGAAAACAGCTTTTTAGGCTTTTATTCTGCGTTTTAACGCGTAAAAAAACATAAAACAAGAAATTTTTTTTTATTCGTTTTTTTTTTTTTGGTCCCATTTAAACGATTTCAACGATCGGTCTTGAAAATGCTTATTTTAGCAAAAAAGGGACGTTTTTTAGCTTTAATCCCCGTTTTAACGCGTAAAAACAGCATAAAAACGGCAAATTTTTTTTATTCGTTTTTTTTTTAATATTGCGTCTTTTGAAACGGGTTTTCCCCGATCTAAATGCTTGAAAATGCTTATTTTAGCAAAACAGCCCTTTTGGAAGGGTTTTTAAACTGCGTTTTTAAAGCGTAAAACAGCAAAAAAACGACGAAATTTTTTTTTATTCGTTTTTTTTTAATATTGCCTTTTTATTTGGGAAAGATTTCAACGATCTAAAATGCTTGGGAAAAAACTTATTGTGCGACGAAATTTTTTTTTATTCGTTTTTTTTAATATTGCGTCTATTTGAACCCATTTCAACGATCTAAAATGGGGAAAATGCTTATTTTAGCAAAACAGCACGTTTTTTAGCTTTTTTTCGCGTTTTAACGCGTAAAACAACATAAAAACGACCGAAATTTTTTTTTATTCGTTTTATTTTTGTGCCCTCTATTTGAACGATTTCAACGATCTAAAATGCTTTTAAAATGCTTATTTTTAGCAAAACAGCCGTTTTTAGCTTTAATCTGCGTTTTTAAAGCGTAAAACAGCATAAAAAAGGCAGAAATTTTTATTAGCTAAGTAAAAATTAAAATAAACACTTACTGTACGCTATACCCTCACAATATCGCCAAAACGATATTTTTTGAAAAAATTGCAAGTCAATGCAAGTTTTTTAAAAAAATGCCCAGGGCCCTGCCGGGGCCCAAATACAACTGGCTTATTATTCCCAAGGGGGCAAATTTTTTCAGCTCCACCTAACGGTGGGGGCCCCAAAATTTCTCAAAAAAAAACATAAGTATTGAAATCAATGGTAGGTAGTACGAGAGGGTGAGTATAAGCTAAAGTAAAAATTAAAGGAAACACTTACCGGCCCCTTACCCTCGCGGGGTGGGCCCGGGGCGGGGTGTTTGCCCGGGGGCTTTTGGTTTTTTCGTTTTTTTAAATTTCGTCCTTTTTGGGGGTTTTTCCCATTTAAAAAAGGGGGAAAAAACATTTTAGCAAAACAGCCCTTTTGGGGCTTTATTCTGCGTTTAACGCGTAAAAACAACATAATAACGACGGGGAAAATTTTTTTATTCGTTTTTATTTTTTTTGCGTCTTTTGAACGATTTCAACGATCTAAAATGCTTGGGAAAAAGCTTATTTTAGCAAAACAGCCCTTTTGAGCTTTAATCTGGGGTTTTTTAAAGCGTAAAAAAAAAAAAAAAACGACGAATTTTTTTTATTCGTTTTTTTTTTTAATTTTAAAAATTTTTTTGGGCGTTTCCCAAAGTCTAAAATGCTTGAAAATGCTTATTTTAGCGAAAACACGTTTTTGGAAAACAATCTGCGTTTTAAGCGTAAAACAGCATAAAACGACGGGGAAATTTTTTTTTATTCGTTTTTTTTTAATATTTCGTCCCATTTGAACGATTTCAACGATCTAAAATGCTTGAAAATCTTATTTTAGCAAAACAGCATTTTTTTAGCTTTATTCTGCGTTTTAACGCGTTTAAAAAAGCATAAAAAAAGAAATTTTTATTATTCGTTTTTTTTTTATTGCGTCTTTTGGGGAAAGATTTCAACATCTAAAAAGCTTGAAAAAGCTTATTTTAGCAAAAAAGCCCTTTTGAGGCTTTTTAAACTGCGTTTTAACGCGTAAAACAGCATAAAAAAGACGAAATTTTTTATTCGTTTTTTTTTTTAATAGCGTCTTTTGAACGATTTCAACGATCCAAAAAAGGGGAAAATGCTTATTTTTTGCAAAACCCGCACGTTTGGAGCTTTTAAATTTCGCCGTTTTTT
>NW_027049209.1:0-5993 GCF_025399875.1 Dalotia coriaria
GTTTCAACGATCTAAAATGTTGAAAACTTATTTTAGCAAAACAGCCCTTTTTAGCTTTAATCTGCGTTTTAACGCGTAAAAAACATAAAACGATGAATTTTTTATTATTCGTTTTTATTAATATTGCTTCTATTTGAACGATTTCAACGTCAAAATGCTTGAAAATCCTTTTTAGCAAAACAGCACGTTTTGGTTTAATCTGCGTTTTAACCAAAAAAGCATAAAAACGACGAATTTTTATTATTTTTTTTTATTAATATTGCGTCTATTTGGACGATTTCAACGATCCAAAAAGCTTGAAAATGCTTATTTTTTGCAAAACAGCACGTTTTGAGCTTTAATCACGTTTTAACGCGTAAAACAGCATAAAACGACGAATTTTTTATTTATCGTTTTTATTAATTGCGTCTATTTGAACGATTTCAGCGATCTAAATGCTTGAAAATCTTATTTTAGCAAAACAGCACGTTTTTGACTTTTAAACAGCGTTTTTAAAGCGTAAAAAACATAAAAAAGACGAAATTTTTTTTTTTTGTTTTTATTAATATTGCGTCTATTTGAACGATTTCAACGATCTAAATGCTTGAAAATGCTTATTTTAGCAAAACAGCGTTTTGAGCTTTATTCACCGCGTTTTAACGCGTAAAACAACATAAAAACGACGAAATTTTATTATTCGTTTTATTTTTATTGCGTCTGTTTGAACGATTTCAACGACCTAAAAGCGAAAATGCTTATTTTGTAAAACAGCACGTTTTGAGCTTTAATCTGCGTTTTAACGTGTAAAAACAGCATAAAACGACAAATTTTATTATTCGTTTTTATTAATATTGCTTCTATTTGAACAGATTCAACGATTTAAAATGCTTCAAAATACTTATTTTAGCAAAACAGCACGATTTGGTAATGCGTTTTAGCAGCAAAACAGCATAAAAACGACGAAATTTTTATTATTCGTTTTATTAATATTTAACGTCTATTTGAACGATTTCAACGATCTAAAATGCTTGAAAATGCTTATTTTAGCAAAACAGCACGTTTTGAGCTTTTCATTTCTGCGTTTACAACGCGTAAAACAGCATAAAACGCGACGAAATTTTTATTATTCGTTTTTTATTTTTGTGCGTATATTTGAACGATTTCCGATCTAAAATGCTTGAAAATGCTTATTTTAGCAGCAAAACAGCACGTTTTGAGCACAATCTGCGTTTAACGCGTAAAACAGCGTAAAACGACAGATTTTTATTATTCGTTTTTATTAATATTGCTTCTATTTGAACGATTTCAACGATCTAAAATGCTTGAGAAAATGCTTATTTATGAACAACGTTTTGAGCTTTAATCACCTGCGTTTTAGCAGCGTAAAACAACATAAAAACGACAGATTTTTTATTATTCGTTTTTATTAATATTGCGCGTCTATTTGAACGGTTCAACGATCTAAAATGCTTGAAAATGCTTATTTTAGCAAAACAGCACGTTTGAGCTTTAATCTGCGTTTTAACGCGTAAAACAGCATAAAATGACGAATTTTATATTATTCGTTTTATTAATATTGCGTCTATTTGAACCGATTTCAACGATCTAAAATGCTTGAAATTGCTTATTTTATAAAACAGCGCGTTTGACTTTAATCTGCGTTTTAACGCGTAAAACTATAAAACGACGAAATTTTTATTATTCGTTTTTTTTAATATTGCTTCTATTTGAACGATTTCCAACGATCTAAACGCTTGAAAATGCTTGTGCAGCAAAACAGCGTTTTGAGGCTTTATTCTGCGTTTTAACGCGTAAACAGCATAAAACGACGAAATTTTTATTATTCGTTTTTTATTTTTTATTGCGTCTATTTGAACGATTTCAACGATCACAAATGCTTTGAAAATGCTTATTTTAGCAAAACAACGTTTTCAGGCTTTATTCTGCGTTTTAACGCGTAAAACGCTTATAAAACGACGGAAATTTTTATTATTGGTTTTATTTTTATTGCGTCTATTTAGCGAACGAGTTTCAACGATCACAAAATGCTTGAGAAAATGCTTATTTTGAAAAACAGCACGTTTTGGCGAAGGCTTTTAATCAACGTTTTAACGCGTAAAACAACATAAAACGACAGAAATTTTTATTATTCGTTTTTATTAATATTGCGTCTGTTGAACGATTTCAACGATACAAAATGCTTGAAAATGCTTATTTTAGCAAAACAGCACGTTTTAGGCTTTATTCTGCGTTTTAACGCGTAAAACAGCATAAAACGACGAATTTTTATTATTCGTTTTTATTAATATTGCTTCTATTTGAACAGTTTCCAACGATCTAAAATGCTTGAAAATGCTTATTTTAGCAAAACAGCACGTTTGAGGCTTTTAATCTGCGTTTTAGCGCGTAAACAGCATAAAACGACGGGAATTTTTATTATTCGTTTTTTTTTAATATTCTTCTATTTGAACGATTTCAAAGATCTAAAACGCTTGAAAATGCTTATTTTAGCAAACAGCACGTTTTTTGAGCTTTTATTCTGCGTTTTAACGCGTAAAACAGCATAAAACGACGAAATTTTTATTATTCGTTTTTTTATTTTTTGTGCGTCTATTTGAACGATTTCAACGATCTAAAATGCTTGAAAATGCTTTATTTTAGCAAAACAGCACGTTTTGAAGGCTTTTGTTATTCTGCGTTTTAACGCGTAAAACGCTTATAAAACGACAGAAATTTTATTATTCGTTTTTATTTTTTATTGCGCGTCTATTTGAACGATTTTCAACGATCTAAAATGCTTGAAAATGCTTATTTTAGCAAAACAGCACGTTTGAGCTTTTAATCTGCGTTTTAACGCGTAAAACAGCATAAAAACGACGGGTATTTTTATTATTTGTTTTTATTAGTAGCTATTTGAACGATTTCAACGTCCTAAAATGCTTGAAAATGCTTATTTTAGCAGCAAAACAGCACGTTTGAGCTTTATTCTGCGTTTTTAACGCGTAAAACAGCATAAAACGACGAAATTTTTATTATTTGTTTTATTAATATTGCGTCTATTTGAACGATTTCAACGTCTAAAATGCTTGAAATGCTTATTTAGCAAAACAGCACGTTTTGAGCTTTAATCTGCGTTTTAACGTAAAACAGCATATAAAAACGACGAATTTTTTTATTATTTGTTTTTATTAATATTGCTTCTATTTGAACGATTTCAACGATCTAAATGCTTGAAAATGCTTATTTTAGCAAAACAACGATTTGAGCTAATCTGCGTTTTAACGCGTAAAACAGCATAAAAACGACGAAATTTTGTTATTCGTTTTTTAGTAATATTGCGCGTCTATTTGAACGATTTCAACGATCTAAAATGTAGAAAATGCTTATTTTAGCAAAACAGCGCGTTTTGAGCTTTATTCTGCGTTTTAACGCGTAAAACAGCATAAAAACGACGAAATTTATTATTCGTTTTTATTTTTATTGCGTCTATTTGAACGATTTCGACGATCTAAAATGTTTGAAAATGCTTATTTTTAGCAAAACGCGTTTGAGCTTTAATCCTGCGTTTTAGCGCGTAAAACAGCATAAAGAACGACAGATTTTATTATTCGTTTTTATTAATGTGCGCGTCTGTTGAACGGATTTCAACGATCTAAAATGCCTTGAAAGTGCTTATTTTAGCAAAACAGCACGTTTTGAGCTTTAATCTGCGTTTTAACGCGTAAAACAGCATAAAACGACAGATTTTTATTATTCGTTTTTATTAATATTGCTTCTATTTGAACGATTTCAGCGATCTAAAATGCTTGAAAATGCTTATTTTTAGCAAAACAGCACGTTTGAGCTTTATTCTGCGTTTAACGCGTAAAACAACATAAAACGAGAAGAAATTTTTATTATTCGTTTTTTTTTTATTTTTATTGCATCTATTTGAACGATTTTACCGACGATCACAAATGCTTGAAAATGCTTATTTTAGCAAAACCTTTTTGAGCTTTAGAGAAAATCTGCGTTTTAACGTAAAACAACATAAAACGACGAATTTTTTATTATTCGTTTTTATTAATATTGCGTCTGTTGAACGATTTCAACGATCTAAAATGCTTGAAAATGCTTATTTTAGCAAAACAGCACGTTTGAGCTTTAATCTGCGTTTTAACGCGTAAACAACCATAAAAACGACAGAAATTTTTATTATTCGTTTTTTATTTTTGTGCGTCTATTTGAACGATTTCAACGATCTAAAATGCTTGAGAAAATGCTTATTTTAGCAAAACAGCACGTTTTTGAGCTTTTAATCCAGCGTTTTTAACGCGTAAAACAACATAAAAACGACAGAAATTTTTATTATTTGTTTTTATTAATATTGCGTCTATTTGAACGATTCCAGCGATCTAAAATGCTTTGAAAATGCTTATTTAGCAAAACAGCACGATTTTGAGCTTTAATCTGCGTTTTAACGCGTAAAACAACTTTATAAAACGACGGAATTTTATTATTTGTTTTATTAATATTGCTTCTATTTGAACGATTTCAACGATCTAAAATGCTTGAAAATGCTTATTTAGCAGCAAAACAACACGATTTGAGCTTTAATCTGCAACGCGTAAAACAACATAAAACGACGAAATTTTTATTATTCGTTTTTTATTAATGTACGTCTATTTGGAACGATTTCAACGATCTAAAATGCTTGAAAATCTTATTTTAGCAAAACAGCACGTTTTAGGCTTTTAATTCGCGTTTTAACGCGTAAAACAGCATAAAACGACGAAATTTTTATTATTCGTTTTTTATTTTTTTTGCGTCTATTTGAACGATTTCCCGACCTAAAAAACGAAAATGCTTATTTTTGGCCCGCGTTTTTACTTTTAATTCGTTTTAAAAGTGTAAAACAGCTAAAAACGACAAATTTTTTTTTATTGGGTTTTTTTTAATTTTCCCAAGACGGAAATTTAACGATTTAAAATGCTTCAAAATGTTTTTTTAGCAAACAGCACGATTTGAGCTTTTTCTGCGTTTTAACGCGCAAAACAGCATAAAAAAGACGAAATTTTTTTTTTATTCGTTTTTTTTAATATTGCGTCTATTTTTAACGGTTTCAACGATCTAAAATGCTTGAAAATGCTTATTTTTAAAACAAAACAGCACGTTTTGAGCTTTATTCTGCGTTTTTTAACCCTAAAACCGGGATAAAACGACGAAATTTTTTTTTATTCGTTTTTTTTTTTTTTTTATTGGTTTTTTAACGATTTCAACGTCTAAATGCTTGAAAATGCTTATTTTTGCAAAACAGCCGTTTTTTAAGGGTTTAATCTGCGTTTTAAGCGTAAAACAACTAAAAAAGACGAATTTTTTTTTATTCGTTTTTTTTTAATATTGCTTCTTTTGAACGGTTTCCCGCGATCTAAAATGCTTGAAAATGCTTATTTTTTGCAAAAAAGGGTTTTTAGCTTTTTAAACTGCGTTTTAACGCGTAAAAAAGCATAAAAGCGGGTTTTTTTTTTTTTGTTTTTTTTTAATATTGCGGCTTTTGAACGATTTCAACGATCCAAAAAAGCTTGAAAATGCTTATTTTAGCAAAAAAGGGACGTTTTGAGGGTTTTTAAACTGCGGGTTTTTAAAAAGCGTAAAACAAGCCGCGGGAAATTTTTTATTATTCGTTTTTTTTTAATATTGCGTCTATTTGAACGATTTCAACGATCTAAAATTTCGGGAAAATTTTTATTTTAGCAAAACACGTTTTGAGCTTTTTAAACCCGCGTTTTTTAACCCTAAAAAAAGCATAAAACGACGAAAATTTTTTTTTGTTTTTTTAATTTTTCTATTTGAACGGTTTTAACGATCCCAAAACAGCGAAAATGCTTATTTTAGCAAAACAGCACGTTTTTAGCTTTTTTTCTGCGTTTTAACGCGTAAAAAAACATAAAACGACGAAATTTTTTTTATTCGTTTTTATTTTTATTCGTTTTTGAACGATTTCAACGATCTAAAATGCTTGAAAATGCTTTTTT
>NW_027049210.1:0-5993 GCF_025399875.1 Dalotia coriaria
ACTTTTCAAGCATTTTGATCGTTTAAATTGTTCAAATAGACGCAATAAAAATAAAAAAAGAATAATAAAAATTTCCGTCGTTTTATGTTTTTTTACGCGTTAAAAAAGCAGAAAAAGCTCAAAAAGTGCTGGGTTTTGGTTTAAAAAAGATTTTCAAGCATTTTAGATCGTTGAAACCCTTCAAATAGAGCAAAAATTAATAAAAAAGAATAATAAAAAATTTTGTCGTTTTATGCTGTTTTACGCGTTTAAAAAGCAGATTAAAAACTCAAAACGTGCCGTTTTGCTAAAAAAAAGCATTTTCAAGCATTTTAGATCGTTGGAAATCGTTCAAATAGAAGCAATATTATAAAAACGAATAATAAAAATTGCCGTTTTATGCTGCTCTTTACGCGTTAAAACGCAGATTAAAGCTCAAAAAACGTGCTGTTTTGCTGCTAAAAATAAGCATTTTCAAGCATTTTAGATCGTCGAAATCGTTCAAATAGACGTACAAAAATAAAACGAACAATAAAATTTCGTCGTTTTTATGCTGTTTACGCGTTAAAACGCAGAATAAAGCCCAATGTGCTGTTTGCTAAAATAAGCATTTTCAAGCATTTTAGATCGTTGAAATCGTTCAAATAGACGTGCAATATTAATACAAAATCGGAATAAAAATTTCGTCGTTTTTATGCTGTTTTACGCGTTAAAACGCAGATTAAAAGCCTCAAAACGTGCTGTTTTGCTAAAATAAGCATTTTCAAGCATTTTAGATCGTTGAAATCGTTCAAATAGAAGCAATATTAATAAAAAACGGAATATCAAATTCGTCGTTTTATGCTGTTTTACGCGTCAAAACGCGGTGATTAAAAGCTCAAACGTGCTGTTTTGCTAAAATAAGCATTTTCAAGCATTTTAGATCGTTGAAATCGTTCAAATAGACGCATATTAATAAAAACGAAGAATAAAAATTTCGTCGTTTTATAAGGTTTTACGCTAAAACGCAGATTAAAAGCTCAAAACGTGCGCTGTTTTGCTAAAATTAGCATCTTCGCTAATTTTGTGATCGCTGAAATCGTTCAAACAGACGCGCAATAAAAAATAAAAACGAATAATAAAAATTTCGGTCGTTTTATAAGGTTTTACGCGTTAAAACGCAGAATAAAGCCTCCAAAACGTGCTGTTTTGCTGGGTGTCAGCATTTTCTGCCATTTTAGATCGTTGAAATTTCGTTCAAATAGAAGCATTAATAAAAACGAATAATAAAAATTCGTCGTTTTATGTTGTTTTACGCGTCAAAAAACGCAGGATTAAAGCTCAAACGTGCTGTTTCTGCTAAATAAGCATTTCAAGCATTTTAGATCGCTGGAAATCGTTCAAATAGCTACCATTAATAAAAAAAAACGAATAATAAAAATTCGTCGTTTTTATGCTGTTTTACGCGTCAAAACGCAGATTAAAGCCTCAAACGCTGTTTCGCTGCTAAAATAAGCATTTTTAAGCATTTTAGATCGCTGAAACCGTTCAAATAGATCGCACATTAATAAAAAACGAATAATAAAATTTCGTCGTTTTTATGCTGTTTTACGCGTTAAAACGCAGACAGCTCAAAACGTGCTGTTTTTGCTAAAATTAGCATTTTCAAGCATTTTAGATCGTTGAAATCGTTCAAATAGACGCAATAAAATAAAAACGAATAATAAAATTTCGTCCTTTATGTTGTTTTACGCGTTAAAACGCAGAATAAAGCTCAAAACGCGCTGTTTTGCTAAATAAGCATTTTCAAGCATTTTAGATCGCTGAAATCGTTCAAATAGAAGCAATATTAATAAAAAAAACGAATAATAAAAAAATCTGTCGTTTTAATGCTGTTTTACGCGTCAAAACGCGCAGATTAAAGCTCAAACGTGCTGTTTTGCTAAAATGTAAGCATTTTCAAGCATTTTAGATCGTTGGAACTGTTCAAATAGAAGCAATATTAATAAAACGAATAATAAAAATCTGTCGTTTTTATGCTGTTTTACGCGTTAAAACGCGTGACAAAGCTCAAAACGCGCTGTTTTGCTAAAATAAGCATTTTCTGCCATTTTAGATCGTTGAACCGTTCAAATAGATCGCAATAAAAATAAAAAACGAATAAATAAAATTTCGTCGTTTTTATGTTGTTTTACGCGTTAAACGCAGATTAAAGCTCAAAACGTGCTGTTTTGCTAAAATAAGCATTTTCAAGCATTTTAGATCGTTGAAATCGTCTGGAAGTTATTAATAAAAACGAATAATAAAAATTCGTCGTTTTATGCTGTTTTACGTTGTGTGCGCAGATTAAAGTTAAACGTGCTGTTTTGCTAAAATAAGCATTTTCAAGCATTTTAGATCGTTGAAATCGTTCAACAGACGCAAATAAAATAAAAACGAATAATAAAATTTCCGTCGTTTTATGTTGTTTTACGCGTTAAAAACGCAGAATAAAGCTCAAAACGTGCTGTTTTGCTAAAATAAGCATTTTCGGGCATTTTAGATCGTTGGAAATCGTTCAACAGATCGCACGCTGGTCAAAAAACGAATAAAAATTTCTGTCGTTTTGGCGCTGTTTACGCGTTAAAACGTTGCGATTAAAGCTCAAAACGTGCTGTTTTGCTAAAATAAGTACTTCAAGCATTTTAGATCGTTGAAATCGTTCAAATAGGAAGTAATATTAATAAAAACAATAATGTACCTGTCGTTTTATGCTGTTTTACGCGTTAAAACGCAGATTAAAAGCCTTCAAACGTGCTGTTTGCTGCTAAAATAAGCATTTTCAAAGCATTTTAGATCGTTGAAATCGTTCAAATAGAAGCAATATTAATAAAAAACGAATAATAAAATTCGTCGTTTTATGCCGTTTTACGCATTAAAACGCAGATTGTGCCTCAAAACGTGCTGTTTTGCTAAAAATACATTTCGCTACTTCAGATCGTTGAAATCGTTCTTCGCTAAAATGGACGCAAATATTAATAAAAAACGAATAATGTACCCTGTCGTTTTTATGCTGTTTTACGCGTTAAAACGCAGATTAAAAGCTCAAACGTGTTGTTTTGCTTTCAAAATAAGCATTTTCAAGCATTTTAGATCGCTGAAATCGTCTTCGTACTGACGCAATGAAAATAAAAACGAATAACAAAAATTTCGTCGTTTTATACTGTTTTACGTGTTTTAAACGCAGAATAAAAGCTCAAACGTGTTGTTTGCTACAAAATAACATTTTCTGCTGATTTTAGATCGTTGAAATCGTTCAACAGACGCAATATTAATAAAACGAATAATAAAATTTGTCGTTTTGTGTTGTTTTACGCGTTAAACGCAGATTAAAGCTCAAACGTGTTGTTTGCTAAAATAAGTGATTTTCAAGCATTTTAGGATCGTTGAAATCGTTCAAATAGAAGCAATATTATAAAAACGACACAAAATTCGTCGCTTTATAAGCTGTTTTACGCGTTAAACGCAGATTAAAGCCTGCAAACGTGCTGTTTTGCTAAATAAGCATTTTCAAGCATTTTAGATCGTCGAAATCGTTCAAATAGACGCAATAAAAATAAAAAACGAATAATAAAAAATTTCGTCGTTTTTATGCTGTTTTTACGCGTTAAAAACGCAGAATAAAGCCCAAATGTGCTGTTTTGCTAAAATAAGTATTTTCAAAGCATTTTAGATCGTTGAAATCGTTCAACAGACGCAATATTAATACAAAACGAATAATAAAAATTTCGTCGTTTTATGCCGTTTTACGCGTTAAAACGCAGATTAAAGCTCAAAACGCGCTGTTTGCTAAAATAAGCATTTTCAAGCATTTTATCGTTGAAATCGTTCAAATAGAAGCAATATTAATAAAAACGAATAATAAAAATCTGTCGTTTTACAGTTGTTTTACACGTTAAAACGCAGATTGTGCTCAAACGCGCTGTTTTGCTAAAATAAGCATTTTCAAGCATTTTAGATCGTTGAAATCGTTCAAATAGAAGCAATATTAATAAAAACGAATAATAAAATTTCGTCGTTTTATGCTGTTTTACGCGTTAAAACGCAGATTAAAGCTCAAAACGTGCTGTTTTGCTAAAATAAGCATTTTCAAGCATTTTAGATCTTGAAATCGTTCAAATAGACGCAATAAAAATAAAAACGAATATAAAAATTTCGTCGTTTTATGCTGTTTTACGCGTTAAAACGCAGATTAAAGCTCAAAACGTGCTGTTTTGCTAAAATAAGCATTTTCAAGCATTTTTTGATCGTTGAAATCGTTCAAATAGACGCAATATTAATAAAAAAGAATAATAAAATTCGTCGTTTTTTTGCTGTTTTACGCGTTAAAACGCAGATTAAAACTCAAAACGTGCTGTTTTGCTAAAATAAGCATTTTCAAGCATTTTAGATCGTTGAAATCGTTCAAATAGAAGCAATATTAATAAAAACGAATAATAAAAATTCGTCGTTTTTATGCTGTTTTACGCGTTAAAACGCAGATTGAAACTCAAAACGTGCTGTTTTTGCTAAAATAAGCATTTTCAAGCATTTTAGATCGTTGAAATCGTTCAAATGGACGCAATATTAAAAAAACGAATAATAAAAATTTCGTCGTTTTTATGCTGTTTTACGCGTTAAAACGCAGATTAAAACTCAAACGTGCTGTTTTGCTAAAATAAGCATTTTTCAAGCATTTTTTGATCGTTGAAATCGTTCAAATAGACGCAATAAAAATAAAAACGAATAATAAAAATTTCGTCGTTTTATGCTGTTTTACGCGTTAAAACGCAGAATAAAGCTCAAAACGTGCTGTTTTGCTTTTAAAAAAAGCATTTTCAAGCATTTTTTGATCGTTGAAATCGTTGAAATAGACGCAATATTAATAAAAACGAATAATAAAAAATTTTGTCGTTTTATGCTGTTTTACGCGTTAAAACGCAGATTAAAACTCAAAACGTGCTGTTTTTCTAAAATAAGCATTTTCAAGCATTTTAGATCGTTGAAATCGTTCAAATAGTAGCAATATTAATAAAAAAAGAATAATAACAAATTCGTCGTTTTATGCTGTTTTACGCGTTAAAACGCAGATTAAAACTCAAAACGTGCTGTTTTGCTAAAATAAGCATTTTCAAGCATTTAGATCATTGAAATCGTTCAAATAGACGCAATAAAAAAAAAACGAAATAAAAATTTCGTCGTTTTTATGCTGTTTTACGCGTTAAAACGCAGAAAAAAGCCCCAAAAGTGCTGTTTTGCTAAAATAAGCATTTTCAAGCATTTTTTGATCGTTGAAATCGTTCAAATAGACGCAATATTAATAAAAACGAATAAAAAATTTCGTCGTTTTTTTTGCTGTTTTACGCGTTAAAACGCAGATTAAAAACTCAAAACGTGCTGTTTTGCTAAAATAAGCATTTTCAAGCATTTTAGATCGTTGAAATCGTTCAAATAGAAGCAATATTATAAAAACGAATAATAAAATTCGTCGTTTTTATGCTGTTTTACGCGTTAAAACGCAGATTAAAGCTCAAAACGTGCTGTTTTGCTTTTAAGCATTTTCAAGCATTTTAGATCGTCGAAATCGTTAAATAGACGCAATAAAAATAAAAACGAATAATAAAAATTTCGTCGTTTTTATGCTGTTTTACGCGTTAAAACGCAGATTAAAGCTCAAAAAGTGCTGTTTTGCTAAAATAAGCATTTTCAAGCATTTTAGATCGTTGAAATCGTTCAAATAAAGCAATATTAATAAAACGAATAATAAAAAATTCGTCGTTTTATGCTTGTTTTACGCGTTAAACGCAGATTAAAGCTCAAAACGTGCTCTTTTGCTAAAAAAAGCATTTTCAAGCATTTTAGATCGTTGAAATCGTTCAAATAGACGCAATAAAATAAAAAAGAATAATAAAAAAATTTGTCGTTTTTTTGCTGTTTTACGCGTTAAAACGCAGATTAAAACTCCGTGCTGTTTTGCTAAATAAAAACATTTTCAACATTTTAGATCGTTGAAATCG
>NW_027049211.1:0-2500 GCF_025399875.1 Dalotia coriaria
TTATTTTTTTCCATTTGAAGATTTCCGATCTAAAAAGCTTGAAAATTTATTTTGGGAAAACAGCGTTTTTAGCCAATCTCGTTTTTTCGCGTAAAAAAGCATAAAACGACGAAATTTTTATTATTAGTTTTTATTAATATTGCGTCTATTTGAACGATATCAACGATCTAAAGGCTTGAAAATGATTATTTTTGCAAAACAGCACGTTTTGAGCTTTAATCTGCGTTTTAACGCGTAAAAAAGCATAAAAAAGACAAATTTTTATTATTCGTTTTTATTAATATTGCGTCTAATTGAACGATTTCAACGATCTAAAATGCTTGAAAATGCTTATTTTATCAAAACAGCACGTTTTGAGCTTTAATCTACGTTTTAACGCGTAAAACAGCATAAAACGACGAAATTTTTATTATTCGTTTTATTAATATTGCGTCTATTTGAACGATTTCAACGATCTAAAATGCTTGAAAATGTTATTTTAGCAAAACAGCCGTTTTGAACTTTTAACGCGTTTAACGCTAAAACAAAAAACGAAATTTTTTTTATTGTTTTTATTAATATTGCTTTTTAAGTTCAACGATCTAAAAGGTGAAAAAGTTATTTTGCAAAAAACGGTTTTAAACTTTT
Organism: Dalotia coriaria; assembly: GCF_025399875.1. Classification (NCBI taxonomy): domain Eukaryota; kingdom Metazoa; phylum Arthropoda; class Insecta; order Coleoptera; family Staphylinidae; genus Dalotia; species Dalotia coriaria. Next base: position 628 of record NW_027049211.1, read on the forward strand.
AACGCGTAACGCGTAAAAAAAGAAAAAATTTTTTTTTTATTTGTTTTTAAATTTCCGTCTAGGGAAGTTTAGTCTAAAAGCGTGAATTTTAGCAAAAAAACCCTTTTTGGTAACGCTTTAAAAAGCGAAAAATAAAACGTTTTTTTTTTATTCGTTTTTATTAAGTTTATTTGAACGATTTAAGTCTAAAATCTTAAAAGCACATTTGCAAAACGCGTTTTAACTTTAACGCTTTAACGCGAATAAAACCGTTTTTATTAATTTTTTTTTAATTTGCATTTAACGATTAAAAAATAAAATTTTGAAAAGAATTTTTTGCAAAAAAAACCCTTTTAACCGCGTTTAACGCCAAAAAAAAAAAAGTTTTATATTGTTTTTTAAAGATTTCTAGATTTAAAAGTTTAAAAAATTAAATTTTGAAAAAGCATTTTGAAAAACTTTTGAGTTTTAATCGCGAAAAAGCTAAAAAAGGGTTTTGTGAATTTTTATTTATTTGTTTTTTTTAAATTACGTCTATTAAGTTTAAAATCTTAAATTTTAGAAAAGATATTTTAGCCAAAAAACCCTTTTAAGCAACGGTTTACGAAAAATTAAAGGTTTTTTTTTTTATCGTTTTTATAAATTCTTCATTTAAAAAATTTAACATTAAAATTTTAAAAGCTTATTTTAGCAAAAAAGCCCTTTTAAACTAAAAAAAGCTATTAAGTAAACAATAAAACCCTTTTTATTATTCTTTTTTAATATTTCTATTTAACGATTTAAATCTAAAGTTTGAAAAGAATTTTTTTGCAACGCCGTTTTAAACTAAAAAAAACTAAAAAGCGAAATTTTTTACCCTTTTTATTATTCGTTTTTATTTAAAGGTCTTGGTTTAAAATTTAAATTTGAAAGATTTTTTTAGAAAAGCGTTTTAGCTTAACTGGGCTAAAACAAAAACGACGAATTTTTTATTATTCGTTTTTGGTTTAAATTTCAACTTAAAATTTTAAAGTTTATTTTTAAAAACGAAATGTTATTTTAAAAAGCGTTTTAGCTAACGCTTTACGCGAAAAATAAAACGTTTTTTTTTCTTCTTTTAATTTAGGCCCAAATGCCCTTTAAATTTATGTTGAAAAGATGTTTTAAAACAATTTTTGGTTTTAACGCGTAACAAACAAAAAACGACGAATTTTTATTATTCGTTTTTTATTATTCTTTTTAACGATTTCAACGATTTAAAATGCTTTAAAAAAATTTTTTTTAAAAAAAAGCTTTTTTTAATCTGCGTTTTAACGCGTAAAACAGCATAAAACGAGAAATTTTTTTTATTCGTTTTTATTAATATTGCGTCTATTTAACGATTTCAACAACAAAATGCTTGAAAATGATTATTTAGCAAACAGCACGTTTGAGTTTAATCGCGTTTAACGCGTAAAACAGCATAAAACGACGAATTTTAAATCGTTTTATTAATATGCTTCTATTTAACGATTAACGATCTAAAATGCTTGAAAATGCTTATTTTGCTAAAACAGCACGTTTTGAGTTTTAATCTGCGTTTTAACGCGAAAACAGCATAAACGAAATTTTTATTATTCGTTGTTTATTAATATTGCGTCTATTTGAACGATTTCAACGATCTAAAATCTTGAAAATGATTATTTTAGCAAAACAGCACGTTTGAGCTTTAATCTGCGTTTTAACGCGTAAAACAGCATAAAACGACGAATTTTTATTATTCGTTTTTATTAATATTGCCATTGAACGATTTAACGATCTAAATGTTGAAAATTTTTCTTGCAAAACAGCAGTTTTGAGTTTAATCTGCGTTTTAACGCGAAAAAAGGTTTTAAAAAAAAAAGGTTTTTTTTTTTCCTTTTTTTTTTTTTTTTTT
>NW_027049212.1:0-5972 GCF_025399875.1 Dalotia coriaria
TTATATTTTTTTTATTTGCGTCTATTTGAACAATTTTCAACGATCTAAAATGCTTGAAATGCTTATTTTAGCAAAATATGGCACGTTTTGAGCTTTTAATCTGCGTTTTTAGCGCGTAAAACAGCATAAAAACGACGAATTTTTATTATTCGTTTTTTATTAATAGTAGCTACTATTTGAACGATTTTAACGATCTGATGGCGAAAGTAGCGTACAGCAAAATTGGCGCGTTTTTGAGCTTTAATCGCGTTTTTTTAACGCGTGGAAACAGCATAAAACGACGGGAATTTTATTATTCGTTTTTATTAATGTGCGTCTATTTGAACGATTTCAGCGATCTAAAATGGCGAAATGCTTATTTTTAGCAGAAACAGCACGTTTTGAGGCTTTAATCTGCACGTTTTAAAGCGTAAGAGCATCAGCGTAAAACGACAGATTTTTATTATTCGTTTTATTATATTGCTTCTGTTGAACGATTTTCAACGATCTAAAATGCTTGAAAATGCTTTATTTTAGCAAAACAGCGCGTTTTTGAGCTTTGTCTGCGTTTTTAACGCGTAAGAACAGCGCGCATAAAAACGACAATTTTTTATTATTCGATTTTTATTAATGGCAGCTTCTATTTTGAACGGTTTCCAGCGATCCTACAAAATGCTTGAAAGTACTTATTTTTAAAAGAAACGGCACGTTTTTGAGCTTTTAATCTGCGTTTTAACGCGTGAAACAGCATAAAAACGACGAATTTTTTATTATTCGTTTTTTTATTAATATTGCTTCTATTTGAACGATTTCCAGCGATCTAAAATGCTTGAAAATGCTTATTTTATGAAACAGCACGTTTGAGCTTTAATCTGCGTTTTAACGCGTAAAACGTATAAAAACGACAGGGAAATTTTATTATTGGGTTTTATTAATATTGCGTCTATTTGAACGATTTCAACGATCTAAAATGCTTGAAAATGCTTATTTTTAGCAAAACAGCACGTTTTTGAGGCTTTATTCTGCGTTTTAACGCGTAAAACAGCATAGAAACGACGGGAATTTTTTGTTATTCGTTTTTATTTTTGTGCGCGTCTATTTAAACGATTTCAACGATCTAAAATGCTTGAAAATGCTTATTTAGCAAAACAGCACGTTTTGAGCTTTAATCTGCGTTTTTAACGCGTAAACAGCACTCAAAGGCGTGATTTTTATTATTCGTTTTATTAATATTTGCTATTTGAACGATTTCAACGATCTAAAATGCTTGAAAATGCTTGCTTTTAGCAAACAGCACGTTTTTGAGCTTTAATCTGCGTTTTAGCGCGTAAAACAGCATAAAAACGACGAAATTTTATTATTCGTTTTTAATAATATTGCACGTCTATTTGAACGATTTCGAAGCGATCTAAGTGGCTGAAAATGCTAATTTTTTAACAAAACAGCTTTTTATTTTAGAATTTTATTCTGCGTTTTAACGCGTAAGAGCAACATAAAACGACGAAATTTTTATTATTCGTTTTATTTTTATTGCGTCTATTTGAACGATTTCGGCAGTCTAAAGGTAGCGAAAATGCTTGTGCTGGCAAAACAGCACGTTTTTGAGCTTTAGTCTGCGTTTTAACGCGTAAAACAGCATAAAAACGACGAAATTTTATTATTGTTTTATTTTTGTGCGTCTATTTGAACGATTTCAACGATCTAAAATGCTTGAAAATGCTTATTTTAGCAAAAGACAGCACGTTTTGAGCTTTAAATCTGCGTTTTAACTTTATTAAAACAACATAAAACGACAGAATTTTTGATATTCGTTTTATTAATGTGCGTCCATTTTGAACAGTTTCAACGATCTAAAATGCTTGAAAATACTTATTTAGCAAAACAGCACGTTTGAGCTTTTAATCTGCGTTTTAACGCAGTAAAGGCAACATAAAACGACGAATTTTTATTATTCGTTTTATTAATATTTGCTTCTATTTGAACGATTTCAACGATCTAAAATGCTTGAAAATGCTTATTTTAGCAAAACAGCACGTTCTGAGCTTTAATCCTGCGTTTAACGCGTAAAACAACATATAAAAACGACGAAATTTTTTATTATTCGTTTTTTAATAATGTGCGTCTATTTGAACGGTTTCAACGATCTAAAATGCTTGAAATGCTAATTTTAACAAAACAGCACATTTGGGCTTTATTCTGCGTTTAACGCGTAAAACAGCATAAAACGACAGAATTTTTATTATTCGTTTTTATTTTGGCCGCGTCTGTTGAACGATTTCAACGATCTAAAATGCTTGAAAATGCTTATTTAGCAAAACAGCACGTTTTGAGCTTTAATCTGCGTTTAGCGTAAAACGTTCATAAAACATTGAAATTTTTATTATTCGTTTTTTATTTTTATTGCGTCCTATTTGAACGATTTCAACGATCTAAATGCTTGAAAGCAAAACAGCACGTTTTGAGCTTTAATCTGCGTTTTAACGCGTAAAAACAACATAAAACGACGAAATTTTTATTATTCGTTTTTATTAATATTGCGATCCATTTGAACGATTCCAACGATCTAAAATGCTTGAAAATGCTTATTTTAGCAAAGACATTTGCGTTTTGAAGGCTTTAATCGTTTTTAACGCAGTAAAAACAGCTTATAAAACGACGAATTTTTATTATTCGTTTTTTATTAATATTGCTTCTATTTGAACGATTTCAACGATCTAAAATGCTTGAAAATGCTTATTTTAGCAAAACAGCGCGTTTTTGAGCTTTTAATCTGCGTTTTAACGCGTAAAACAACTTATGACAGATTTTTATTATTCGTTTTTTTTGTAATATTGCTTCTATTTGAACGATTTCAACGATCTAAAATGCTTGAAAATGCTTATTTTAGCAAAACAGCACGTTTTGGAGGCTTTAATCTGCGTTTAACGCGTAAAGCAACATAAAACGACAGAAATTTTTATTATTCGTTTTTTTTATTAATATTGCGTCTATTTGAACGATTTCAACCATCTAAAATGCTTGAAAATGCTTATTTTAGCAAAACAGCACGTTTTGAGCTTTATTCGCCGCGTTTTAACGCGTAAAACAGCATAAAACGGTAGAAATTTTATTATTCGTTTTTTTTTATTTTTATTGCGTCTATTTGAACGATTTCAGGCGTCTAAAATCCCGAAAATGCTTATTTTTAGCAAAACAGCATGTTTTGAGCTTTAATCTGCGTTTTAACGCGTAAAACAGCATAAAAACGACGAATTTTTATTATTCGCTTTTATTAATATTGCTTCTATTTGAACGATTTCAACGATCTAAAATGCTTGAAAATGCTTATTTTAGCAAAACAGCACGTTTGAGCTTTAATCTGCGTTTTAACGCGTAAAAGAGCAACATAAAACGACGAAATTTTTTAGTATTCGTTTTATTAATATTGCATCTATTTGAACGATTTCAACGATCTAAAATGCTTGAAAATTACTTATTTTAGCAAAACAGCACATTTGGGCTTTTATTCTGCGTTTAACGCGTAAAACAGCATATAAAACGACGAAATTTTTTATTATTCGTTTTTTTTATTTTTATTTGCGTCTATTTAGACGATTTCAACCATCTAAGTAGCGAAAATGCTTATTTTAGCAAAACAGCACGTTTTGAGCTTTTAATCTGCGTTTTAACGCGTAAAACAGCATAAAAACGACAGAAATTTTATTATTCGTTTTTTATTAATATTGCGTCCATTTGAACGATTTCAACGATCTAAAATACTTGAAAATGCATATTTTAGCAAAACAGCACGATTTGAGCTTTTAATCTGCGTTTTAACGCGTAAAACAGCATAAAAACGACAGATTTTTTTTATTATTCGTTTTTATTAATATTACTTCTATTTGAACGATTTTCAACGATCTAAAATGCTTGAAAATGCTTATTTTAGCAAAACAGCACCGTTTTGAGCTTTAATCTGCGTTTTAACGCGTAAAACAGCATAAAACGACGAATTTTTATTATTCGTTTTATTAATGCTTCTATTGAACGATTTCAACGATCTAAAATACTTGAAAATCCTTATTTTAGCAAAACAGCACGTTTGAGCTTTTAATCTGCGTTTTAACGCGTAAAACAGCTATAAAACGACAGATTTTTTATTATTCGTTTTTATAATATTGCTTCTATTTAGACGATTTCAACGATCTAAAATGCTTGAAAATGCTTATTTTAGCAAAACAGCACGTTTTGAGCTTTAATCTGCATTTTAATGTAAAACAACATAAACGACGAAATTTTTATTATTCGTTTTTATTAATATTGCGTCTATTTGAACGAGTTTCAACGATCTAAAATGCTTGAAAATGCTTATTTTAGCAAAACGAAAGCGCGTTTTGAGCTTTATTCTGCGTTTAACGCGTAAAACAGTATAAAACGGCGAAATTTTTATTATTCGTTTTTATTTTTTGTTGCGTCTATTTGAACAGTTTCCAGCGATCTAAAATGTACGAAAATGCTTATTTTAGCAAAACAGCACGTTTTGGCAGGCTTTTAATCTGCGTTTTAACGCGTAAAACAACATAAAACGACAGAAATTTTATTATTCGTTTTATTAATATTGCGTCCCATTTGAACGGTTCAACGATCTAAAATGCTTGAAAATTAACCTTTATTTTAGCAAAACAGCACGTTTTGAGCTTTTGAAATAAGATTTTTTAACGCGTAAAACAGCATAAAACGACGGAATTTTTTTATTATTCGTTTTATTAATATTGCTTCTATTTGAACGGTTCAACGATCTAAAATTTAAGCTTATTAGCAAAACAGACATTTGAGCAATCTCGTTTTTAATGTAAACACATAAAGAAATTTTATTATTGTTTTATTAATATTTTCTATTAACGATTTAGCTCTAATGCGTTAAAGTATCTAGTAAAAACATTTTTTTATTTTCGTTTTGAGCTTTAAACGTTTAACGCGAAATCTAAAATGCGAATTTTTATTACGCTATTTGAATTTAACTTAACTTTAAAGCTATAAACAAAAGTTTTTTTTTAATCGCGTTTTAATTTGATCTATTAACGATAAAAGCTAAAAGAAATTTTTTATTCGTTTAAATTTATGTTTAATTGACGATTTAACGCTTTAAAAGCAGAAATCGATTTAATAGCTTTTATTAAAACTCTAAATTAAATTAAAACGAAAATTCTTATTTTGTTAACATTTTTAGTTTAAGTTCGTTTTGCAAAACTGCAAAATTTATTATGCGTTTTTGTAGTTAATCGTTTTAACTTAACGTCTAAATCTAGAAATCTTTTATTTTAATTAAATTCCATTTAGTTTTCAACGCGTTAAAGCTTAAATCGTTTAAAACATAACGTTTTATTAATTCGGTTTTAACGTTTAAATTAAAAGCGAAATTTATTTAAGTCTAAATCTTTATGTTAATTTACAAATTTTAACGTTAAAATTAAACGACAAAACTAATTCGTTTTATTATTGCGTTTTAACGATTAAAATAAAAGCTTAATTTTATTTTTAAATAAATCCTTAAACTATTTTAAGCTAAAATTTGAAATCTGATTTTAACGTAACGTTAATTTTAATTGGTTTTATCTTATCAATAATGCTGTAAATTTTTAAATTAATTTAGCTTTATTTAGAAAACACAATGGAAATCTTAATTTTATAAAACAGCATTGAGCAATTTTACGTTTAAGCTAACGCTATTGAAATTTCACGTTTTAATTTAATGCTTTTAGCAAAACACGATTAGCTTGAATTGTTTTTGCGTAAAACAATAACTTTTAATTCGTTTAAGCTTAAAGCTTATGAAAATTTAGATTAATTTTAAATGCTTTTTTTAAACACAACGACAAAGCTTAATGTTAAGAAAGCGTTTTGACTTTATTCTCTTAAGCGTAAAATAACAAGAATTTATATTCGCTTTTTATAGCATTTGAACGTTTAGATCTAGCTTATGCTTATTTGCAAAAAAAAATTTAACTTAATTG
>NW_027049213.1:0-5966 GCF_025399875.1 Dalotia coriaria
ATTAAATTTTATTAGCTAAAATTTTTTATTTTTTTTTAATTCTAAAATTTTAAATTTATTTTAAAAAAACCCCTTTTGAATTTTAAAAGCCTTTTAAATTTAACGCTTTAACGGAAAAAATAAAGCAATTTTATTATTCGTTTTTAATTTCCATTTAAAAAAATTTCAAATTAAATTTTGAAAAGCCTTTTTTTATTAGCCCGTTTTAACGCTTTAACGCTAAAACGAAAATTATACGAAATTTTTATATTTCTTCTTTTTAAATTTTTTCGAACGTCTAAAATTAAAAATGCTTATTTTAGAAAACAGCAGTTTTGATTTTAATCTGCGTTTTAATAAAAAGCAAAAACGACGAAATTTTTATTATTTTTTTTATTAATATTTCTATTTGAAGATTCTCGATTAAAATGCTTGAAATGATTAATTTTGCAAAAAATTTTGAGTTTAATCTCGTTTTATAACAGTTTTAACGTAAAAGAAAAAACGAATTTTTATTTTTTTTATTAATTTCTCTATTTGAACGATTTCAAGATTAAAAATGCTTATTTAAAATTATTTTAGCAAAATCTGGTTTTGAGCGTTAAAAGCATTAAAACGAAATAAAATTGAATTTTTATATTTCTTTTATTAAGTTTCGATCTATTTGCGATTTCCGATCTAAAATCGCACGTGTTATAATCAGCTAAACCGTTTTGATTAAATCGCGTTTTAATAAAATAAAATGCGAATTTTTTAAATTCACGTTTTATTTAAATGCTTTATTTGAAAATTAAATCTAAATGCTTTAATCTTTTTTTAAGCAAAACAGCATTTATCTAATTTTTACGTATAATATCCATTAACTTTTCACGTTTTAAGCTTAAATGCTTATTTAAATAACGCATTTTAATTTAATTGTTTTTTACAAAAAGATTTTGATTTTAATTCGTTTTAATCTAAAAAGCAAATTTTGAAATTTTTTGATTTATTGTTTTAAAAATTTTTAAAACGATTTATCTTTAATGCGTTTGAACGTTAAAGCATAAAACAGCATTTTATTTATTTTATAATCGCATTTAGAAAAACGAAATTATTTTATTCGATTTTTATTATTGCGTTTTTGAATTTTCAACGATTTAAAATGCTTAAAATGCTTATTTTAGCAAAACAGCACGTTTTGAGCTTTAATCTGCGTTTTAACACGTAAAGACAGCATAAAACGACGACATTTTTATTATTTGTTTTGTATTAATATTGCGTCTATTTGAACGATTTCAACGATCTAAAATACTTGAAAATGCTTATTATTTGCAAAACAGCACGTTTTGAGTTTTAACGCGTTTTAACGCGTAAAACAGCATAAAACGACGAATTTTTATTATTCGTTTTTTATTAATATTGGTTTATTTGGCAACGATTTCAACGATCTAAAAAATGCTTGAAAATGCTTATTTTAGCAAAACAGCACGTTTTGAGCTTTAACTCCAGTGTTTTAACGCGTAAAATAAGCATAAAAAACGACGAATTTTTTATTATTATTCGTTTTTATTAATATTGCGCCATTTGAACGATTTCAACGATCTAAAATGCTTTCTGGAATATGATTATTTTAGCAAAACAGCACGTTTTGAGCTTTAACTGCGTTTTAACGCGTAAAAACAGCATAAAACGACGCAATTTTTTATTATTCGTTTTTTATTAATATGTTTCTATTTGAAACGATTTCAACGATCAAAATGCTTGAAAATGCTTTATTTTAAAACAGCACGTTTTGAGCTTTAATCTGCGTCAACACGTAAAACAGCATAAAAAACGACGAAATTTTTATTATTTGTTTTTATTAATATTGGTGTCTATTTGAATGTTCCAGATCTAAAATGCTTGAAAAGCTTATTTTAAAGCAAAAACAGCACGTTTTTGAGCTTTTAATCTGCGTTTTAACGCGTAAAACAGCATAAAAAACGACGAATTTTTATTATTCGCGATATACATTATTGCTTCTATTTGAACGATTTCAACGATCTAAAATGCTTAAAAATGCTTATTTCAGCAAAACAGCACGTTTTGAGCTTTAATCTGCGCTTACCACACGTAAAACAGCAAAACGACGAAATTTTCTTTATTATTATTCGTTTTTATTAATATTGCGTCTATTTGAACGATTTCAACGATCTAAAATGCTTGAAAATGATTATTTTAAAGCAAACAGCACGTTTTGAGCTTCTTTAATCATGCTTTAACGCGTAAAAACAGCATAAAAAACGACGAATTTTTTATTATTCGTTTTTATTAATATTGCTTCTATTTGAAACGATTTCAACGATCTAAAAAATGCTTGAAAAGCTTATTTTAAAGCAAAACAGCACGTTTTGAGCTTTAAACTGCGTTTAACGCGCAAAACAGCATAAAAAACGACGAAATTTTTATTATTCCGTTTTTACAATATTGCGTCTATTTGAACGATTTCAACGATCTAAAACGCTTGAATATGATTATTTTGAAGCAAAAACAGCACGTTTTGAGCTAATCTGCGTTTTAACGCGTAAACAAGCATAAAAAAAACGACGAATTTTGGCCATTCGTTTTTATTAATATTTCTTCTATTTGAACGATTTTCAATATTCAAAATGCTTCTGAAAAGTTTATTTTAGCAAAAACAGCACGTTTTGAGCTTTAATCTGCGTTTTAACGCGTAAAACAGCATAAAAACGACGTAAAATTTTTATTATTCGTTTTTATTAATATTGCGTCTATTTGAACGTGATTTCAACGATCTAAAATGCTTGAATATGATTATTTTAGCAAAACAAGTTAATGTTTTGAGCTTTAATCTGCGTTTTAACGCGTAAACAGCATACAAAACGACGATTTTTTTTATTATTCGTTTTGTACAATATTGCGTCTATTTCCGTTGAACTATTTCAACGTGATCTAAATGCTTGAAAATGCTTATTTTAGCAAAACAGCACGTTTGAGCTTTAATTTGCGTTTTAACGCGTAAACAGCATAAAACGACGAAATTTTTATTATTTGTTTTTCAATATTGCGTCTATTTGGAAACGATTTCAACGATTCAAATGCTTGAAAAATGATTATTTTAGCAAAACAGCACGTTTTGAGCTGATCTGCGTTTAACGCGTAAAACAGCATAAAAACGACGAATTTTTTATTATTCGTTTATTATTAATATTGCTTCTATTTTGAACGATTTCAACGATCTAAAAATGCTTGAAAATGTTGCCTTTAGCAAAACAGCACGTTTTGAGCTTTAATCTGCGTTTTAACGCGTAAAACAGCATAAAAAACGACGAAATTTTTATTACTCCGCTTTTTATTAATATTGCGTCTATTTGAACGATTTCAACGATCTAAAATGCTTGAAAATGATTATTTTAGCAAAACAGCATCGTTTTTGAGCTTTAATCTGCGTTTTAACGCGTAAAACAGCATAAAAATTCACGAATTTTTATTATTCGTTTTATTAATATTGCTTCTATTTGAACGATTTCAACGATCTAAAAATGCTTGAAAAGCTTATTTTAGAAAAAAACAGCACGTTTTGAGCTTTAATCTGCGTTTTAACGCGTAAACAGCATAAAACGACGAAATATTTATTATTCGTTTTTATTAATATTGCGTCTATTTGAACGATTTCAACGATCTAAAATGCTTGAAAATGATTATTTTAGCAAAACAGCATCGTTTTTGAGCTTTAATCTGCGTTTTCGCGTAAAACAGCATAAAACGACGAATTTTTTTATTATCTTTTTATTAATATTGCTTTATTTGAACGATTTCAACGATCTAAAATGCTTGAAAAAAGCTTATTTTAGCAAAACAACAGCACGTTTTGAGTTTCTTAATCTGCGTTTTAACGCGTAAAACAGCATAAAAAAACGACGAAATTTTTATTATTCGTTTTTATTAATATTGCGTCTATTTGAACGATTTCAACGATCTAAAATGCTTGAATATGATTTATTTTAGCAAAACAGCACGTTTTGAGCTTTTAATCTGCGTTTTAACGTGTAAAACAGCATAAAACGACGAATTTTTATTATTCGTTTTTATTAATATTTTCTATTTGAACGATTTCAACGATCTAAAATGCTTGAAAATGCTTATTTTAGCAAAACAGCACGTTTTGAGTTTAACGCGTTTTAACGCGTAAACAGCATAAAAAACGATCAGCCCTTTTTATTATTCGTTTTTAATAATATTGCGTCTATTTTTGAAACGATTTCAAACGATCTAAAAACGCTTGAAAATGATTATTTTAGCAAAACAGCACGTTTTGAGCTTTAATCTGCGTTTTAACGCATAAAAACAGCATAAAAACGACAGAATTTTATTATTCGTTTTTTATTAATATTGCGTCTATTTGAACGATTTCAACGACTTAAAATGCTTGAAAATGCTTATTTTAGCAAAAACAGCACGTTTTGAGTTTTAATCTGCGTTTTAACGCGTAAAACAGCATAAAAACGACGAAATCTTTATTATTCGTTTTTATTAATATTGCGTCTATTTGAACGATTTCAACGATCTAAAATGCTTGAAAATGATTATTTTAGCAAAACAGCACGTTTTGAGCTTTAATCTGCGTTTTAACGCGTAAAACAGCATAAAAACGACGCAAATTTTTATATTATTCCGTTTTTTTAATATTGCGTCTATTTGAACGATTTCAACGATCTTAAAATGCTTTGAAAATGATTATTTTAGCAAACAGCACGTTTTGAGTTTTAATTCATGCGTAAAACAGCATAAAAACGACGATTTTTTATTATTCGTTTTTATTAATTGCGTCTATTTGAACGATTTCAACGATCTAAAATGCTTGAAAATGCTTATTTTAGCAAAACAGCACGTTTTGAGCTTTAATCTGCGTTTAACACGTAAAACAGCATAAAAACGACGAAATTTTTTACATATTTGTTTTTATTAATATTAAGTCTATTTGAACGATTTCAACGATCTAAAATGCTTGAAAATGATTATTATTATAGCAAAAACAGCACGTTTTGAGTTTAATCTGCGTTTTAACGCGTAAACAGCATGTAAAACGACGAATTTTTTTATTGTCTTTCGTTTATTATTAATATTGCTTCTATTTGAACGATTTCAACGATCTAAAATGCTTGAAAATGCTTATTTTAGCAAAACAGCACGTTTTGAGCATTAATCTGCGTTTAACGTAAAACTGCATAAAAAACGACGAAATTTTGCCATTCGTTTTTGCCAATATTGCGTCTATTTGAACGATTTCAACGATCTAAAATGCTTGCAAAAATGATTATTTTAGCAAAACAGCACGTTTTGAGCTTTAATCTGCGTTTTAACGCGTAAACAGCATAAAACGACAATTTTTTATTATTCGCTGTTTTTATTAATATTGCTTCTATTTGAACGATTTCAACGATCTAAAAATGCTTGAAAAGCTTATTTTAGCAAAACAGCACGTTTTGAGCTTTTAATCTGCGTTTTAACGCGTGCAAAAAACAATAAAAAGCATAAAACGACAAAAATTTTTATTATTAGTTTTTATTAATATTAAGTCTATTTGAACGATTTCAACGATCTAAAATGCTTGAATATGATTATTTTAGCAAAAACAGCACGTTTTGAGCTTTAATCTGCGTTTTAACGTGTAAAACAGCATAAAACACGAATTTTTATTATTCGTTTTTATTAATATTTCTTCTATTTGAACGATTTCAACGATCTAAAATGCTTGAGTACGCTTATTTTGTGCTAAAACAACAGCACGTTTTGAGCTTTAATCTGCGTTTTAACGCGCGTAAAATGCGCATAAAACGGGCGAAATTTTTATTATTCGTTTTTAATAATATTGCGTCTATTTGAACGATTTCAACGATCTAAAAAACGCTTGAAAACATTATTTTAGCAAAACAGCTAATGTTTTGAGCTTTAATCTGCGTTTTAACGCATAAAATAGCATAAAAACGACGAATTTTTTATTATTC
>NW_027049214.1:0-5963 GCF_025399875.1 Dalotia coriaria
CTTTTTTTAAAAACTAAAATGGAAAAATTTTTCAAAAAGCATTTTTTTGTTTAATTCGTTTTTACGTAAAAAACTAAAAGAAAATTTTTTTTTTTAAAAGCTTTATTTAACGTTTAACGCTAAAAGCTTAAAAAGCATTTTAAAACCCTTTTTTTAATTTGCGTTTTTAAAAAAAAAAAAAAACGACAAAAATTTTTTATTTTTTAAATATTCGTCTATTTGAACGATTTCAACGATCTAAAATGCTTGAAAATGCTTATTTTAGCAAAACAACGTTTTGAGCTTTTAATCTGCGTTTTTAACGCGTAAAACGCATAAAACGACGAAATTTTTTTTATTCGTTTTTATTTTTATCGTTTTTGAACGAATTCAACGATCAAAAAAGCTTGAAAATGCTTATTTTAGCAAAACAGCACGTTTTGAGCTTTAATCGCGTTTTAACGCGTAAAACAGATAAAAAGACAATTTTTTATTTTCGTTTTAAATTTAAAATGCTTCTATTTAAACGATTTCAAAGATCAAAATGCTTGAAAATCTTATTTACAAAACAGCACGTTTGCTTTTTAAACTGCGTTTTAAGCTAAAACAGCATAAAACGACGAAATTTTATTATTCGTTTTTATTAATATTCTTCTATTTGAACGATTTCAACGATCTAAAATGCTTGAAAATGCTTATTTTAGCAAAACAGCACGTTTTGAGCTTTTACTCTGCGTTTTAACGCGTAAAACAGCATAAAAACGACAATTTTTATTATTCGTTTTTTATTAATTGCGTCTTTTGAACGATTTCAACGATCTAAAATGTTGAAAATGCTTATTTTAGCAAAACAGCACGTTTTGAGCTTTAATCCGCGTTTTAACGCGTAAAACAGCATAAAAACGACAAATTTTTTTTATTCGTTTTTATTAATATTGCTTTTATTTGAACGATTTCAACGATCTAAAATGCTTGAAAATGCTTATTTTTTGCAAAACAGCACGTTTTGAGCTTTAATCTGCGTTTTAACGCGTAAAACAGCATAAAAAAGACAATTTTTTTTTTATTCGTTTTTATTAATTATTGCTTCTATTTGAACGATTTCAACGATCTAAAATGCTTGAAAAAGCTTATTTTAGCAAAACAGCACTTTTGAGCTTTTCTGCGTTTAACGCGTAAAACAAGCATAAAAAAGACGAAATTTTTATTATTCGTTTTTATTAATATTGCTATTCGAACGATTTCAACGATCCAAAATGTGGAAAATGCTTATTTTAGCAAAACAGCACGTTTTGAGCTTTATTCCGCGTTTTAACGCGTAAAACCTTTTTATAAACGACGAAATTTTTTATATTCGTTTTATTAATAATGGCGTCTATTTGAACGATTTCAACGATCTAAAATGTTTGAAAATGCTTATTTTAGCAAAACAGCACGTTTTGGGGCTTTTTAAACTGCGTTTTTTTAAAGCGTAAAAACAGAATAAAAATGACGAATTTTTATTATTCGTTTTTTATTAATATTGCGTCTATTTGAACGATTTCAACGATCTAAAATACTTGAAAATGCTTATTTTAGCAAAACAGCACGTTTTGAGCTTTAATCAGCGTTTTAAGCGTAAAACAGCATAAAACGACGAATTTTTATTATTCGTTTTTATTAATATTGCTTCTATTTGAACGATTTCAACGATCTAAAATGCTTGAAAATGCTTATTTTAGCAAAACAGCACGTTTTGAGCTTTATTCTGCGTTTTAACGCGTAAAACACATAAAAACAACGAAATCTTTATTATTCGTTTTTATTAATATTGCGTCTATTTGAACAATTTCAACGATCTAAAATGCTTGAAAATGCTTATTTTAGCAAAACAGCACGTTTTGAGCTTTAATCTGCGTTTTAACGCGTAAAACATCATAAAATGACGAATTTTTATTATTCGTTTTTTATTAATATTGCTTCTATTTAAACGATTTCAACGATCTAAATTGCTGAAAATGATTATTTTACAGCAAAACAGCACGTTTGAGCTTTAATCTGCGTTTTAACGCGTAAAACAGCATAAAACGACGAAGTTTTATTATTCGTTTTTATTAATATTGCGTCTATTTGAACGATTTCAGCGATCTAAAATGCTTGAAAATGCTTATTTTAGCAAAACAGCACGTTTTGAGCTTTAATCTGCGTTTTAACGCGTAAAACAGCATAAAACGACGAATTTTTATTATTCGTTTTTATTAATATTGCTTCTATTTGAACGATTTCAACGATCTAAATGCTTGAAAATGCTTATTTTAGAAAACAGCACGTTTTTAGCTTCATTCGCGTTTTAACGCGTAAAAAAACATAAAACGACAAAATTTTTTAATTCGTTTTTATTAATATTGACGTCTATTTGAACGATTTCAACGATCTAAAATGTTTGAAAATGCTTATTTTAGCAAAACAGCACGTTTTGAGCTTTAATCTGCGTTTTAACGCGTAAAACAGAATAAAATGACGAATTGTTTTTAAATCGTTTTATTAATATTGCTTTTTATTTTAATGATTTCAACGATCTAAAATGCTTGAAAATGCTTATTTTAGCAAAACAGCACGTTTTGAGCTTTAATCTGCGTTTTAAGGCGTAAAACAGCATAAAACGACGAATTTTTATTATTCGTTTTTATTAAATTTCTTCTATTTGAACGATTTCAACGATCTAGAATGCTTGAAAATGCTTATTTTAGCAAAACAGCACGTTTTTAGCTTTTTAAACTGCGTTTTAACGCGTAAAACAGCATAAAACGACAATTTTATTATTCCCTTTTTTATTAATTCGTTTTTGAACGATTTCAACGATCTGAAAAAGCTTAAAATGCTTATTTTAGCAAAACAGCATTTTAAGCTTTAATCGCGTTTTAACGCGTAAAACAGCATAAAACGCAAAATTTTATTATTCGTTTTTATTAATATTGCGTCTATTTGAACGATTTCAACGATCAAAATGCTTGAAAATGCTTTTAGCAAAACAGCACGTTTTGAGCTTTATTCCGTTTTAACGCGTAAAACAGTATAAAAACGACGAAATTTTTTTTATTCGTTTTTATTTTTATTGCGTCTATTTGAACGATTTCAACGATCTAAAATGCTTGAAAATGCTTATTTTAGCAAAACAGCACGTTTGAGCTTTAATCTGCGTTTTAACGCGTAAAACAACATAAAACGACAGGTTTTTATTATTCGTTTTTATTAATATTGCTTCTATTTGAAGATTTCAACGATCTAAATTGCTTGAAAATGCATTTTAGCAAAACAGCACGTTTTGAGCTTTAATCTGCGTTTTAACGCGTAAAACATCATAAAAACACAAATTTATATTATTCGTTTTATTAATATTGCGTCTATTTGAACGATTTCAACGATCTAAAATGCTTGAAAATGCTCATTTTAGCAAAACAGCACGTTTTGAGCTTTTAATCAGCGTTTTAATGCGTAAAACAGCATAAAACGACGAAATTTTTATTATTCGTTTTTATTAATATTGCGTCTATTTGAACGATTTCAACGATCTAAAGTGCTTGAAAATGCTTATTTTAGCAAAACGGCACGTTTTTAGCTTTTAATCTGCGTTTTTAACGCGTAAAACAACATAAAACGACGAAAATCTTTATTATTCGTTTTTTATTAATATTGCGTCTATTTGAACAATTTCAACGATCTAAAATGCTTAAAATGCTTATTTTAGCAAAACAGCACGTTTGGAGCTTTTAATCTGCGTTTTAACGCGTAAAACATCTAAAAACGACGAAATTTTTATTATTCGTTTTATTAATTGCGTCTATTTGAACGATTTCAACGATCTAAAATGCGAAAATGCTTATTTTGCAAAACAGACGTTTTGAGCTTTTAATTCGTTTTAACGCGTAAAACAGCATAAAAAAGACGATTTTTTATTATTCGTTTTTTATTAAAATTTTCTTCTATTTGAACGATTTCAACGATCTAAAATGCGAAAATGCTTATTTTAGCAAAACAGCACGTTTTGAGCTTTAATCTGGTTTAACGCGTAAAACACATAAAAAAGCGAAATTTTTATTATTCGTTTTTATTAATATTGCGTCTATTGAACGATTTCACGATCTAAAAATCTTGAAAAAGCTTTTTTTTAGCAAAACAGCACGTTTAGCTTTATTCTGCGTTTTTTAAGCGTAAAACGTATAAAAACGACAATTTTTATTTTTCGTTTTTTTTTTTTATTCTCTATTGAACGATTTCAACGATCTAAAATGCTTGAAAATGCTTATTTAGCAAAACAGCACGTTTTGAAACTTTTAATCTGCTTTTAAGCGTAAAACTGCTAAAACGACGAATTTTTATTATTCGTTTTTATTAATTTGCTTCTATTTGAACGATTTCAACGATCTAAAAGCTTGAAAATGCTTATTTTAGCAAAACAGCACGTTTGAGCTTTAATCTGCGTTTAACGCGTAAAACATCCATAAAAACAGAAAATTTTTTTTATTCGTTTTTATTAATATTCCCTCTATTTGAACGATTTCAACGATCTAAAATGCTTGAAAATGCTTATTTTAGAAAACAGCACGTTTTGAGCTTTAATCTGGTTTTAACGCGTAAAACAGCATAAAAAAGACGAATTTTTTTTATTCGTTTTTTTATTGCTTCTATTTTGAACGATTTCCCCGATCTAAAATGCTTGAAAATGCTTATATCAGCAAAACAGCACGTTTTGAGCTTTAATCTGCGTTTTAACGCGTAAAACAACATAAAAACGACGAATTTTTTTCATTCGTTTTTATTAATATTGCTTCTATTTGAACGATTTTAACGATCTAAAATGCTTGAAAATGCTTATTTTTAGCAAAACAGCACGTTTTGAGCTTTTTAAACTGCGTTTTAAGCGTAAAACAGCATAAAACCGGGTAAATTTTTCGTTTTCTATTAATATTGCGTCTATTTGAACGTTCAACGATCCAAAATGCTTGAAAATGCTTATTTAGCAAAACAGCAGTTTTGGGCTTTAATCTGCGTTTTAACGCGTAAAACGCATAAAACGACGTTTTTATTATTCGTTTTTTTAATATTCTTCTATTTGAACGATTTCAACGATCTAAAATGCTTGAAAATGCTTATTTTTTGCAAAACAGACGTTTTGAGCTTTAAAACTGCGTTTAACCCTAAAAAAATAAAACGACAATTTTTATTATTCGTTTTTATTAATATTTCTTCTATTTGAACGATTTAACGATCTAAAATGCTTTTAAAATGCTTATATCAACAAAACAGCACGTTTTTAGCTTTAATTCGTTTTAAAAGCGTACAACATAAAACGACGAATTTATCATTCGTTTTTTATTAATATTGCTTCTATTTGAACGATTTCAACGATCTAAATGCGAAAAAAGCTTTTTTAGCAAAACACACGTTTAGCTTTTAAACTGCGTTTAAGCGTAAAACAACATAAAACGACAATTTTTATTATTCGTTTTCTATAATATTGCGTCTATTTGAACATTTCAACGATCTAAAATGCTTGAAAATGCTTATTTTAGCAAAACAGCACGTTTTTTAGTTTAATCTGCGTTTTAACGCGTAAACAGCATAAAACGACAATTTTTATTATTCGTTTTTTATTAATATGCCTATTTGAAAGTTTCAACGATCTAAATCTTTGAAATGCTTATTTTAGCAAAACAGCACGTTTTTTAGCATTCTACGTTTTAACGCGTAAAACAGCATAAAAACGACGAAATTTTATTATTCGTTTTTATTAATATTGCGTCTATTTGAACGTTTCAACGATCTAAAATGCTTGAAAATCTTATTTTAGCAAAAAAGCCCTTTTGAGCTTTAATCGCGTTTTAACGCGTAAAACAGCATAAAATGACAAAATTTTTTTTCTCGTTTTTATTAATAGTTTTTTAAACGATTTCAACGATCAAAATGCGAAAATGCTTATTTTAGCAAAACAGCACGTTTGAGCT
>NW_027049215.1:0-5960 GCF_025399875.1 Dalotia coriaria
ATTTTTTTAAAAAAATTTTTTATTGTTTTTCGTTTAAAGTTAAAATTTTAAAAACTTTTTAGCTTTTGTTTAACCGTAAAGTAAAACTACGATTTTTTTTTTTTTTTTAAAAATTGCTTCTATTTAAATTTCAACGATCTAAAATTTGAAATGCTTTTTTAGCAAAACAGCACGTTTTGAGCTTTAATACTGCGTTTTAACGCGTAAAACAGCATAAAACGAAATTTTTTTTTTTATTAAATTAATCTATTTAGTTTCAACGATTAAAATGCTTGAAAAACTTTTTAAAAACAGCACTTTTGAGCTTTTATTCTCGTTTTACGTAAAACAGCAAAAACGAAATTTTTATTATTCGTTTTTATTTTATATTGCGTCATTTTGAACGGATTTCAACGATCTAAAAGCGAAAATGCTTATTTTAGCAAAACAGCACGTTTTTAGCTTTTATCTGCGTTTTAACGCTAAAACAGCATAAAACGACGAATTTTTATTATTCGTTTTTTATTTATATTCTATTTGAACGTTTCAACGATCTAAAATGCTTGAAAATGCTTATTTTAGCAAAACAGCACGTTTGAGCTTTAATCTGCGTTTTAAGCGTAAAACGCATAAAACGACGAAATTTTTATTATTCGTTTTTATTAATATTGCGTCTATTTGAACGTTTCAACGATCTAATAGAAAATGCTTATTTTAGCAAAACGACGTTTTGAGCTTTAATCTGCGTTTTAACGCGTAAAAAGCATAAAACGACAGAATTTTTTTATTGTTTTTTTATTTGGCTATTTGAACGATTTCAACGATCTAAAATGTGAAAATGCTTATTTTTACAAAACAGCACGTTTGAGCTTTAATCTGCGTTTTAACCGTAAAACAGCATAAAACGACAGATTTTTATTATTCGTTTTTATTAATTATTGTCTATTTGAACGATTTCAGCGATCTAAAATGCTTGAAATGCTTATTTTAGCAAAACAGCACGTTTTGAGCTTTTAATCTGCGTTTTAACGCGTAAAACAGCATAAAACGACGAATTTTTATTATTCGTTTTTATAATATTGCGTCTATTTGAACGATTTCAACGATAGCTTAAAATGCTTATTTAGCAAAACAGCACGTTTTGAGCTTTTAATCTGCGTTTTAACGCGTAAAACAGCATAAAACTGCGAATTTTTTATTATTCGTTTTTTTATAATATTGCTTCTATTTAACGATTTCAACGATCTAAAATGTTTGAAAATGCTTATTTTAACAAAACAGCACGTTTTGAGCTTTTAATCTGCGTTTTAACCGTAAAATAGCATAAAACGACGAATTTTTATTATTCGTTTTATTTAATATTGATTCTATTTGAACGATCAACGATTAAAATGCTTGAAATGCTTATTTTAGCAAAACAGACGTTTGAGGCTTTAATCTGCGTTTTAACGCGTAAACAGCATAAAACGACGAATTTTTATTATTCGTTTTATTAATGTGCGTCTATTTGAACGATTTCAACGATCTAAAATGCTTGAGAGAAAATGCTTATTTTAGCAAAACAGCACGTTTGAGCTTTAATCTGCGTTTTTAACGCGTAAAACAGCATAAAGCGACGAATTTTTAGTAGTTTTTTAATAATTGCTTCTATTTGAACGATTTCAACGTCTAAAATGGCGAAATGCTTATTTTTAGCAAAACAGCACGTTTTGAGCTTTAATCTGCTGCGTTTTAACGCCGAGCGGCATAAGAAGCAGAGGTACATTATTCGTTTTTATTAATGTGCGTCTATTTGAACAGTTTCAACGATCTAAAATGCTTGAAAATGCTTATTTTGCATAGCGAAACAGCGTTTTTTGAGCTTTATTCTGCGTTTGCTTGGCGTAAAACGGCGCCATACAAAACGACGAAATTTTTGTTATTCGTTTTATTTTTTGTGCGCGTTTATTTGAACGATTTTCAACGATCTAAAAAGCTTGAAAGTACTTATTTAGCGCCTTAAAACAGCGCGATTTTTTGAGAGAAGCTTTTGCAATCTGCGTTTTTAGCGCGTAAACAGCATAAAACGACGAATTTTTATTATTCGTTTCTTATTAATATTGCTTCTATTTGGACGACAACTTGATTTAAAATGCTTGAAAATGCTTATTTTAATAAAACAGCACGATTTGGAGGAAGCTTTAATCACGCGTTTTAACGCGTAAAACAGCATAAAAACGGCAGAAATTTTATTATTCGTTTTTATTAATATTGCGCGTCATTTGAACAGTTTCTGGCGATAAGTAGCGAAATGCTTATTTTGCCAGCAAAACCGCACGTTTTGAGCTTTGTTCTGCGCGTTTAACGCGTAAAACAACATAAAAACGACGAAATTTTATTATTCGTTTTTTATTTTTATTGCGTCTATTTGAGACGATTTCAAGCGATCTACAAAATGCTTGAAATGCTTATTTTAGCAAAACAGCACGTTTTGAAGGCTTTAATCCTGCGTTTGGCGCGTAAAACAGCATAAAACGAGCAGAATTTTATTATTCGTTTTTATTAATGTGCTTCTGTTGAACGATTTCCGCTGATCACAATGCTTGAAAATGCTTATTCTAACTAAAACAGGCACGTTTTTGAGCTTTAATCTGCGTTTAGCGCGTAAAACGGCAAAACGGGCGAAATTTTTATTATTCAGGTTTTGGCCAGCCGGTATTTGAACGATTTAAGCGATCACAAAATGCTTGAAAATGCTTATTTTGTAAAACAGCACGTTTTGGGCGCAATCTGCGTTCTAACGCGTAAAACAGCATAAAAACGGTGACAGGGGTACATTGTTCGTTTTTATTAATATTTCTTCTATTTGGGGCGTTTAACGATCTGAGTGCTTGAAAATGCTTATTTTAGCAAAACAGCACGTTTTGGAGGGCGCAATCTGCGTTTTAGCGCGTAAAACAGCATAAAAACGACGAATTTTTATTATTCGTTTTTATTATGTGCTTCTATTTGAACGATTTCAACGATCTAAAATGTGAAAATGCTTATTTTAGCAAATCAGGCACGTTTGAGCTTTAATCTGCACGTTTAACGCGTAAAACAGCAAAACGACAATTTTTATTATTCGTTTTATTAATATTGCGTCCTGTTGGGCCGTTCGGCGAAATCTAAAATGGCGAGAAATGCACTTATTTTGTATGAGCGGCACGTTTTGTGGGCTTTAATCAAGCGTTTTAACGCGTAAAACAAGCATAAAACGACGAAATTTTATTCCTTTGTTTTTATTAATGTGCGCGTCTGTTGTGAACGATTTCAACGATCTAAAATGTGAAAATGCTTATTTTAGCAAAACAGCGTTTTGAGCTTTTAATCTGCGTTTTAGCGTAAAACAACTTGTAAAACTGACAGAATTTTTACATTATTCGTTTTTATTAATGTGCTTCCTGTTGAACGATTTCCGGCGATCTAAAATGCTTGAAAATGCTTATTTTTAGCAAAACAGCACGTTTTGAAGGCTTTAATCTGCGTTTAACGCGTAAAGACATCGCATAAAAACATTGGTATTTTTTATTATTCGCTTTTTTTATTAATGGTAGCTTCTATTTGGGCGATTTCAACGATCTAAAATGCTTGAGAGAAAATGCTTATTTTGCCAGCGAAACAGCACGATTTGAGCTTAATCGCGTTTAACGCTTAAAACAGCATAAAACGACGAAATTTTATTATTCGTTTTTTGTTTTGGTAAGCGTCTATTTGAACGATTTCAACGATCTAAAATGCTTGAAAATGCTTGCATTTTGCTTAGCAAACGGCACGTTTTGAGCTTTTAATCTGCGTTTTAACATGGCAAAGGCAAGCATAAGCGACGATTTTTATTATTCGTTTTTCATTAATATTGCTTCTATTTGAACGATTTCAACGATACCAGGTACTTGAAAATGCTTATTCTAGCAAAACAGCACGTTTTGAGCGCAATCGCGTTTTAACGCGTAAAACAGCATAAAACGACGGGGTACATTATTCGTTTTTATTAATATTGCGTCTATTTGAACGATTTACAGAAACGCGATCTAAAATGCTTGAAAATGCTTATTTTTAGCAGCAAAACAGCGTTTTTGAGCTTTTAATCTGCGTTCTAACGCGTAAAACAGCATAAAAACGACGAAATTTTTATTATTCGTTTTTATTAATAGTAGCTTCTTTGAACGTTTTAACGATCTAAAAGTGCTTTAAGAAAATGCTTATTTTAGCAAAACAACGTTTGGGGAAGCTTTTAATCTGCGTTTTAACGCGTAAAACAGCATAAAACGACGAATTTTTTATTATTCGTTTTTTTTATTATTATGTGCTTCTATTTGAACGATTTCAACGATCTAAAATGCTTGAAAATGCTTATTTTAGCAAATCAGCACGTTTTGAGCTTTAATCTGCGCGTTTAACGCGTAAAACAGCATAAAAACGACGGGTACATTATTCGTTTTTTATTAATATTACGTCTATTTGAATGGTTTCAACGATCTAAAATACTTGAAAATGCTTATTTTAGCAAAAAGAGCACGATTTGAGCTTTAATCCAGCGTTTAACGCGTAAAACAACATAAAAACGACAAGGAAATATTTATTATTTGTTTTATTAATATTGCACGTCTATTTGAACGATTTCAACGATCACAAATGCTTGAAAATGCTTATTTTAGCAAAACGGCACGTTTTTGAGCTTTAATCTGCGTTTAACGCGTAAAACAGCATAAAACGACGGGTACGCATTATTCGTTTTTATTAATATTGCTTCTATTTGGTGCGGTTTCCAACGATCTAAAATGGCAGAAATGCTTATTTTAGCAAAACAGCGCGTTTTGAGCTTTAATCTGCGTTTTAACGCGTAAAACATCATAAAACGACGAAATTTTTATTATTCGCTTTTTTATTATTAATATTGCTTCTATTTGAACGATTTCAACGCGATCTAAAATGCTTGAAAATGCTTATTTTAGCAAAACAGCACTGATTTGAGCTTTAATCTGCGTTTTAACGCTTAAAACAGCATAAAACGACGAGAATTTTTTATTATTCGTTTTTATTAATATTGCACGTCTATTTGAACGATTTCAAGCGTCAAATGCTTGAAAATGCTTATTTTAGCAAAACAGCACGTTTACGAGGCTTTATTCTGCGTTTTAACGCGCGTAAGAGCAACATAAAACGACGGGAATTTTTATTATTCGTTTTTTATTTTTGTGCGCGTCTATTTGAACATTATCAACGGTCCTAAAATGCGAAAATGCTTATTTTAGCAAAACACCACGTTTTGAGCTTTAATCTGCGTTTTAGCGCGTAAAACATAAAACGACGAATTTTTTATTATTCGTTTTTTTATTAATATTGCGCGTCTATTTGAACCGATTTCAACGATCTAAAATGCCCGAAAAATGCTTATTTTTAGCAAAACCGCGATTTTGAGCTTTATTCTGCGTTTTAACGCGTAAAACAGCAAAACGGCGAGAATTTTATTATTCGTTTTTTATTTTTTGGTAGTCTATTTGAACGATTTCAGCATTAAAATGCTTGAAAATGCTTATTTTAGCAGCAAAACAGCACGTTTTTGAGCTTTAATCTGCGTTTTAACGCGTAAAACAGCTTTATAAAAACGACGAATTTTTATTATTCATTTTTATTAATATTGCTTCTATTTGAACGGTTTCAACGATCTGAAGCCGCCCGAAAATGCTTATTCTAGCAGCAAAACAGCACGTTTGAGCTTTTAATCTGCGTTTTTAACGCGTAAAACACCATAAAACGACGAGAATTTTTATTATTGGTTTGCAGTAATATTGCGCGTCTATTTGAACGATTTTCAGCTTGATCTAAAATGCTTGAAAATGCTTATTTAGCAAAACAGCGTTTTGAGCTTTTAATCGTTTAACGCGTAAAACAACATAAAACGGCAGAAATTTTTATTATTCGTTTTTTTAATATTGCTTCTATTTGTAAAGACGATTTCA
>NW_027049216.1:0-5958 GCF_025399875.1 Dalotia coriaria
TCGTTTTTTTATTAATATTGCGTCTTTTGAACGATTTCATCGATCTAAAATGCTTGAAAATGTTTTTTTAGCAAAACAGCACGTTTTGAGCTTTAATCTGCGTTTTTTAACCCTAAAAAAAAACATAAAACGACAAAATTTTTTTTTTCGTTTTTTAATATTTTCTTCTATTTGAACGATTTCAACGATCAAAAAAGCTTGAAAATGCTTATTTTAGCAAAACAGCACGTTTGAGCTTTAATCTGCGTTTTAACGCGTAAAACACATAAAAAAGACGAATTTTTATTATTCGTTTTTATTTAAAATTGCGTCTATTTGAACGATTTCAACGATCTAAAATGCGAAAATGCTTATTTTAGCAAAACAGCACGTTTTTAGCTTTAATTCGTTTTAACGCGAAAAAAAATAAAACGACGAATTTTTTTTTATTCGTTTTTTTTTAAATTTTTCTTTTGAACGCAACGTCAAAAAGCGAAAATGTTTTTTAGCAAAACAGCACGTTTTTAGCTTTAATCTGCGTTTTAACGCGTAAAAAAACATAAAACGAAAGAAATTTTATTATTCGTTTTTTTTTTAATATTGCGTCTATTTGAAAGTTTCAACGATCTAAAATGCGAAAAAGCTTATTTTAAAAAAAAGCCGTTTTGAGGGTTTAATCTGCGTTTAACGCGTAAAAAAGCATAAAACGACGAATTTTTTTTTATTCGTTTTTTTTTAAATTTCTTCTATTTGAACATTTCAACGTCTAAAATCTTGAAAATCTTATTTTAGCAAAACGCACGTTTTTTAGCTTTAATCTGCGTTTTTTTAACCGTAAAAAAAGCATAAAAAAGACGATTTTTTTTTTTATTCGTTTATTATTAATATTGAGTCTATTTGAACGATTTCATCGATCTAAAATGCGAAAATGCTTATTTTAGCAAAACAGCACGTTTTGAGCTTTTTAAACTGCGTTTTAACGCGTAAAACAACATAAAACGACGAAATTTTTTTTTTCGTTTTTTTTAATATTGCTTCTATTTAGCGGAACGATTTCAACGATCTAAAATGCTTGAAAATGCTTATTTTAGCAAAACAGCACGTTTGAGCTTTAATCTGCGTTTTAACGCGTAAAACAGCAAAACGACGGGTGATTTTTGTTATTCGTTTATTATTAATATTGCGTCTATTTAGCGAAGACAGTTTCCAGCGATCCTAAAATGCTTGAAAATGCTTATTTTAGCAAAACAGCACGTTTTGAGCTTTAATCTGCGTTTTAACGCATTAAAATTGGCAAAACGACGAATTTTTATTATTCGTTTTTTTTTTGGTAATAATTTAGCTTCTATTTGAACGATTTCAACGATCTAAAATGCTTGAAAATGCTTATTTTAGCAAAACAGCACGTTTGAGCTTTAATCTGCGTTTTAACGCGTAAAACAGCATAAAACGACGAAATTTTTATTATTCGTTTTTTATTAATATTGCGTCTATTTGAACGATTTCAACGATCTAAAATGCTTGAAAATGCTTATTTTAGCAAAACAGCACGTTTGAGTTTAATCTGCGTTTTAACGCGTAGAAACAACATAAAAACGACGAATTTTTTTATTATTGGTTTTTATTAATATTGCTTCTATTTGAACGATTTCAACGATCTAAAATGCTTGAAAATGCTTATTTTAGCAGCAAAACAGCACGTTTTGAGGCTTTTAATCTGCGTTTTAACGCGTAAAACAGCATAAAAGTGACGATTTTTTTATTATTCGTTTTATTATTAATATTGAGTCTATTTGAACGATTTCATCGATCTAAAATGCTTGAAAATGCTTATTTTAGCCAAAACCCAGCACGTTTTGAGCTTTAATCTGCGTTTTAACGCGTAAAACAGCATAAAACGACGAATTTTTTATTATTCGTTTTTATTAATATTGCTTCTAACGGATTTCAACGATCTAAAATCGCCAGAAAATGTTTATTTTAGCAAAACAACAGCACGTTTGGAAAAACTTTATTCTGCGTTTAACGCGTAAAACAGCATAAAACGACGAAATTTTTATTATTCGTTTTTTATTTTTGTTACGTCTATTTGAACGATTTCAACGATCACAAAACAACTTTTAAAATGCTTGAAAATGCTTATTTTAGCAAAACAGCTTTTGTTTGAGCTTTAAACTGCGTTTTAACGCGTAAAACAGCATAAAACGACGAAATTTTTATTATTCGTTTTTTATTAATGTGCGTCTATTTGAACGATTTAAGCGATCTAAAATGCTTGAAAATGCTTATTTTAGCAAAACAGCACGTTTTGAGCTTTATTCTGCGTTTTAACGCGTAAAACGCTTACTTATAAAAACGACGAAATTTTATTATTCGTTTTTTTATTTTTTATTGCGTCTATTTGAACGATTTCAACGATCTAAAATGCTTGAAAATGCTTATTTTAGCAAAACAGCACGTTTTGAGCTTTAATCTGCGTTTTAACGCGTAAAACAGCATAAAATGACGAATTTTATTATTCGTTTTTTATTAATATTTGCTTCTATTTGAACGATTTTCAACGATCTAAAATGCTTGAAAATGCTTATTTTTAGCAAAACGGCGTTTTTGAGCTTTTAATCTGCGTTTTAACGTATGAAACAGCATAAAACGACAGAAATTTTTATTATTCGTTTTTTTTTATTAATGTGCGTCTATTTGAACGGTTCAACGATCTAAAATGCTTGAAAATGCTTATTTTAGCAGCAGCAAACAGCGTTTGAGCTTTAATCTGCGTTTTAACGTAAAACAGCATAAAACGACGATTTTTTATTATTGGTTTTATTATGTTGCTTCTATTTGAACGATTTCAGCGATCTAAAATGCTTGAAAATGCTTATTTTAGCAAAACAGCACGTTTTGAGCTTTAATCTGCGTTATAACGCGTAAAACAGCATAAAACGATGAATTTTTTATTATTCGTTTTTTATTAATATTGCGTCGATTTGAACGATTTCAACGTTTTAACGCGTAAAACAGCATAAAAATGACGAATTTTATTATTCGTTTTATTAATATTGCTTCTATTTAAAACGATTTCAACGATTTAAAATGCCGAAATGTTTATTTAAGCAAAACAGCACGTTTTGAGGGCTTTAACCTGCGTTTTAACGCGTAAAACAGCATAAAACGACGAAATTTTTATTATTCGTTTTTTTATTAATAGTAGCTTCTATTTGAACGATTTCCAACGATCTAAAATGCTTGAAAATGCTTATTTTAGCAAACAGCACGTTTTGAGCTTTAATCTGCGTTTTAACGCGTAAAAACAACATAAAACGACGAATTTTTTTATTATTCGTTTTTTTTATTAATATTGCTTCTATTTGAAAGACGATTTCAACGATCTAAAATGTTTGAAAATGCTTATTTTAACAAAACGGCACGTTTTGAGCTTTTAATCTGCGTTTAACTCGTAAAACAGCATAACGACGAAATTTTTATTATTCGTTTTTTATTAATATTGCGTCTATTTGAACGATTTCAACGATCTAAAATGCTTGAAAATGTATTTTAGCAAAACAACACGTTTTGAGCTTTTATTCTGCGTTTTTAACGCGTAAAACAGCATCAAAACGACAAAATTTTTTATTATTCGTTTTTATTTTTATTGCGTCTATTTAAACGCTTTCAAAGAGATCCTAAAAATGCTTTAAAATGCTTATTTTTAGCAAAACAGCACGTTTTGAGCTTTTAATCTGCGCAACGCGTAAAACAGCATAAAAACAACGAATTTATTATTCGTTTTTATTAATATTGCTTCCTATTTGAAGATTTCCAGCGATCTAAATGCTTGAAAAATCTTATTTTAATAAAACAAGCACGTTTTGAGCTTTAATCTGCGTTTTAACGCGTAAAACAGCATAAAAACGGCAAATTTTTATTATTCGTTTTTATTAATATTGCGCCTATTTGAACGATTTCAGCGATCTAAAATGCTTGAAAATGCTTATTTTAGCAAAACAGCACGTTTTTGAGTTTTTAATCTGCGTTTTTAACGCGTAAAACAGCATAAAAACGACGAATTTTTTATTATTCGTTTTTATTAATATTGCTTCTATTTGAACGATTTCAACGATCACGAAATGTTTGAAAATGCTTTATTTTAACAAAACAGCACGTTTTGAGAGCTTTTAATCTGCGTTTAACTCGTAAAACAGCATAAAACGACGCATTTTTTATTATTCGTTTTTTATTAATATTTTTATTTGAACGATTTCAACGATCTAAAATTTGAAAATCTTTTTTAAAAACCGGGGGTTTTTTTTTTTTTTTTAACGCGTAAAACAGCATAAAAAGAAAAATTTTTTTTTTTTTTTTAAAAAAATTTCTCTATTTGAACGATTAACGATCTGCGAAAATCTTATTTTACAAAACAGCACGTTTTGAGCTTTAATCCGTTTTAACGTAAAACAATAAAACGAAAATTATTCGTTTTTTTTTTTTATTTTTTTTAAAAAAAAAATTTAAAAAATTTTAAAAAACCTTTTTTAAAAACCCGTTTTAAACTTTTTTCCTTTAACCCAAAAAAAAAATTTTTTTTATTTTTGTTTTTTTTAAATTCCATTTAAGTTTAAAGTTTGCAAAAAAAAAAATTTTAGAAAAAAGCCCTTTTAAATTTTTTCGCTTTTTTTCGCGAAAACAATTTTAAAAGCGTTTTTTTATTTTTTTTTTAAATTTTTTTTTTGAACGATTTGATTAAATGCTTAAAAAAGCAAAAACACGTTTTATTTTTTCGTTTTTAAACCATAAAAAGACAAATTTTTTTTAAATTTTTTAAAAAAAATTCGCAAAGAACGTTTAACTTTAAAATGCTTAAAAACTTATTTTTTTAAAAAAACAAATTTTTTTATTTTTTTAAAAAACCCATAAAAAACCCCCAATTTTTAAAATTTTTTTTTTTATTTCCATTTGAACTTTTTTCCGTAAAATTTAAAAAGCTTTTTTTGCAAAAAATTTTTTTTTTTAAATTTCGTTTTAACGGTAAAAAAGATAAAAAGTTTTTTTTTTTTTTTTTTTTTAAAAGCTTTTTTTTCGTTTTAACCTTAAAAGCGAAAATTTAAAATTTTAAAAAAATTTGGGGTTTTTTTTGCTTTTAACGGTAAAAAAAAAACAAATTTTTTTTTTTTAAAATTTTTTGGGTTTTTTGCGTTTAACGCTAAAAGCTTAAAAGCATTTTTTAAAAAACCCGTTTTATTTAAATTTCGTTTTAACGGTAAAAAACAAAACCGAAAAATTTTTTACGTTTTTTTTTTAAATTGCTTTTCGTTTAAACAAAAGTTAAAAAAGCATTTTAAAAAACCCTTTTACACCTTTTTCGAAAAAATAAAAACGAAATTTTTTTGATTTTTAGTTTTTTTCGATTTAACGCTAAAAGCTTAAAAGCATTTTAAAAACCCTTTTTTTTTTTTTTTTTTTTGGGCAAAAAAGGGAAAATTTTTTTTAAAATTTTTTTTTTTTTTGCCTTTTTTAAAGTTTAACATAAAAGCGAAAAAATTTTTTTTGAAAAAAGTTTATTTAATTTTAAATTTTTTTAAAAAAAAAAAAAAAACGTTTTTTTATTTTGGGAAGAAAAAAAAAAAAATTTAAAAATTTTTTTTTAAAAAAACCCTTTTTACCCCAAAAATTTTTTTTTTAAAAAAAAAATAAAACGACTTTTTTTAAATTTGTTTTTTAAAAGCCTTTTTTTAAAATTTAAAAAAAAATTTTTTTTTTTTTTACCGGACGTTTTACTTTTTTGCTTTTAAGCTAAAAAATTTTAAAAAAAGTTTTTATTTTTTTTTTTTTTTTTGCTTAGAAAATTTAAAATTTTTTAAAAAAATTTTTTTTTTAAATTTACAAAAGCTTTTTAGGGAAAAAATTTTTTTTATTTTTTTTTTTTTTTTTTTTTTCGGTTTTTAAATTTTAATAAAAAAAAAAAAACTTTTTTCCTTTTAACGA
>NW_027049217.1:0-5956 GCF_025399875.1 Dalotia coriaria
TGCAGATTAAAGCTCAAAACGTGCTGTTTTTGCTGAAATAAGCATTTTCAAGCATTTTAGATCGTTGAAATCGTTCAAATTTACGCAATATTAATAAAACGAATAATAAAAATTTCTGTCGTTTTATGCTGTTTTACGCGTTAAAACGCAGATTAAAACTCAAAAACGTGCTGTTTTGCTAAAATAAGCATTTTCAAGCATTTTAGATCGTTGAAATCGTTCAAATAGACAATATTAATAAAAACGAATAATAAAAATTCGTCGTTTTTATGCTGTTTTACGCGTTAAAACGCAGATTAAACTCAAAACGTGCTGTTTTGCTAAAATAAGCATTTTTAAGCATTTTAGATCGTTGAAATCGTTCAAATAGAAATAATATTAATAAAAACGAATAATTAAAAATTCGTCGTTTTTATGCTGTTTTACGCGTTAAACGCAGATTAAAAGCTCAAAACGTGCTGTTTTGCTAAAATAAGCATTTTTCAAGCATTTTTAGATCGTTGAAATCGTTCAAATAGACGCAATATTAATGAAAACGAATAATAAAAATTCGTCGTTTTTATGCTGTTTTACGCGTAAAACGCAGATTAAAAGCTCAAAACGTGCTGTTTTGCTAAAATAAGCATTTTCAAGCATTTTAGATCGTTGAAATCGTTCAAATAGAAGCAATATTAATGAAAACGAATAATAAAAATTCGTCGTTTTATGCTGATTTACGCGTTAAAACGCAGATTAAAGCTCAAAACGGGCTGTTTTGCTAAAATAATCATTTTCAAGCATTTTAGATCGTTGAAATCGTTCAAATAGACGCAATATTAATAAAAACGAATAATAAAATTCGTCGTTTTAGTGCTGTTTACGCGTTAAAACGCAGATTAAAGCTCAAAACGTGCTGTTTTGCTAAAATAAGCATTTTCAAGCATTTTAGGTCGTTGAAATCGTTCAAATAGAAGCAATATTAATAAAAACGAATAATAAAAATTCGTCGTTTTATGCTGTTTTACGCGTTAAAACGCAGATTAAAAGCTCAAAACGTGCTGTTTTGCTAAAATAATCATTTTCAAGCATTTTTAGATCGTTGAAATCGTTCAAATAGACAATATTAATAAAAACGAATAATAAAAAATTTCGTCGTTTTTATGCTGTTTTACGCGTTAAAACGCAGATTAAAAGCTCAAACGTGCTGTTTTGCTAAAATAATCATTTTCAAGCATTTTAGATCGTTGAAATCGTTCAAATAGAAGCAATATTAATAAAAACGAATAATAAAAATTCGTCGTTTTATGCTGTTTTACGCGTTTAAAACGCAGATTAAAACTCAAAATTTTTCGTTTTATAAGTTAAAAGCATTTTAGATCGTGAAATCGTTCAAATAGACAGCTAATATATTAAAAATTTTAATGTAAAATTTCGTCGTTTTAAGCGTATTACCGTTAAAACGAGATTAAAGCTAAAACTGCGTTTTTAAAAGCATTTTAAGCAGTTTAGATCTTAAATCTGTTTTCAAATAGAAGCAATATTAATAAAACGTAATAAAAATTCGTCGTTTTTATGCTGTTTTACGCGTTAAAACGCAGATTAAAGCTCAAAACGTGCTGTTTTGCTAAAATAATCATTTTCAAGCATTTTAGATCGTTGAAATCGTTCAAATAGACGCAATATTAATAAAAACGAATAATAAAAATTTCGTCGTTTTTATGCTGTTTTACGTTAAAACGCAGATTAAAGCTCAAAACGTGCTGTTTTGCTAAAATAAGCATTTTCAAGCATTTTCAGTTCGTTGAAATCGTTCAAATAGACGCAATATTAATAAAAAAACGAATAATTGAAATTTCGTCGTTTTATGCCGTTTTACGCGTTAAAACGCAGATTAAAGTTTCAAAACGTGCTGTTTTGCTAAATAAGCATTTTCAAGCATTTTAGATCGTTGAAATCGTTCAAATAGACGCAATATTAATAAACGAATAATAAAAATTTTGCGTTTTATGCTGTTTACGCGTTAAAACGCAGATTAAAGATCAAAACGTGCTGTTTTCAAAATAAGCATTTTCAAGCATTTAGATCGTTGAAATCGTTCAAATAGAAGCAATATTAATAAAAACGGATAATAAAAACCTTCTCGTTTTATCGCTGTTTTACGCGTTAAAAAAGCAGATTTGCTCAAAACGCGTTTTCGCTGAATAAGCATTTTCAAAGCGTTTAGATCGAATTTGAAACGTTAATTGACGAATATTAATAAAAACGAATGAATAAAACATTTGAATCGTTGCTGTTTTCGTTAAAACGCAGATTAAAGTCTCAAAACGTGCTGTTTTGCTAAAATAAGCATTTTCAACATTTTAGATCGTTGAATCGTTCAAATAGAAACAATATTAATAAAAACGAATAATAAAAATTCGTCGTTTTTTTTTGCTGTTTTACGCGTTAAAAAGCAGATTAAAGCTCAAAAAATGCTGTTTCTAAAATAATCTTTTCAGCATTTTAGTCGTTGAAATCCAAATAGACGCAATATAATAAAAACGAATAATAAAAAATTTCGTCGTTTTATGCTGTTTTACGCGTTAAAACGCAGATTAAAGCTCAAAACGTGCTGTTTTGCTAAAATAAGCATTTTCAAGCATTTTAATCGTTGAAATCGTTCAAATAGAAGCAATATTAATAAAAACGAATAATAAAAATCGTCGTTTTATGCTGTTTTACGCGTTAAAACGCAGATTAAAAGCTCAAAACGTGCTGTTTTGCTAAAATAAGCATTTTCAAGCATTTTAGATCGTTGAAATCGTTCAAATAGACGCAATATTAATAAAAACGAATAATAAAAATTTCGTCGTTTTTTATGCTGTTTACGCGTTAAAACGCAGATTAAACTCAAAACGTGCTGTTTTGCTAAAATAAGCATTTTCAAGCATTTTAGATCGTTGAAATCGTTCAAATAGACGCAATATTAATAAAAACGAATAATAAAATTTCGTCGTTTTTATGCTGTTTTACGCGTTAAAACGCAGATTAAAGCTCAAAACGTGCTGTTTTGCTAAAATAAGCATTTTCAAGCATTTTAGATCGTTGAAATCGTTCAAATAGAAGCAATATTAATAAAAACGAATAATAAAAATTCGTCGTTTTTATGCTGTTTTACGCGTTAAAACGCAGATTAAAAGCTCAAAACGTGCTGTTTTGCTAAAATAAGCATTTTCAAGCATTTTAGATCGTTGAAATCGTTCAAATAGACGCAATATTAATAAAAACGAATAATAAAATTTCGTCGTTTTTTTTGCTGTTTTACGCGTTAAAACGCAGATTAAAGCTCAAAACGTGCTGTTTTGCTAAAATAAGCATTTTCAAGCATTTTAGATCGTTGAAATCGTTCAAATAAACAATTTAATAAAAACGAATAATAAAAATCGTCGTTTTTTATGCTGTTTTACGCGTTAAAACGCAGATTAAAAGCTCAAAACGTGCTGTTTTGCTAAAATAAGCATTTTCAAGCATTTTAGATCGTTGAAATCGTTCAAATAGAAAGTATTAATAAAAACGAATAATAAAAATTCGTCGTTTTTATGCTGTTTTACGCGTTAAAACGCAGATTAAGCTCAAAACGTGCTGTTTTGCCTATAATAAAAGCATTTTCCAAGCATTTTGAAAAAATCCGATTGGAAATCGTTCAAATAGAAGCAATATTAATAAAAACGAATAATAAAATTTTGTCGTTTTTTTGCTGTTTTACGTTTAAAACGCAGATTAAAGCTCAAAACGTGCTGTTTTTGCTAAAATAAGCATTTTCAAGTATTTTAGATCGTTGAAATCGTTCAAATAGACGCAATATTAATAAAAACGAATAATAAAATTTCGTCGTTTTATGCTGTTTACGCGTTAAAACGCAGATTAAAACTCAAAACGTGCTGTTTTGCTAAAATAAGCATTTTCAAGCATTTTAGATCGTTGAAATCGTTCAAATAGAGCAATATTAATAAAAACGAAAAAAAATTTGTCGTTTTATGCTGTTTACTCGTTAAAACGCTGATTAAACTCAAAACGTGCTGTTTTGCTAAAATAAAAGCAAATTTTTTCAGACGAAATTTAAAAAAAAATATAAAATTCGTCGTTTTATGCTGTTTTACGCGTTAAAACGCGAAAAAACTCAAAAAAGTGGTGTTTTGCTAAAATTAGCATTTTCAAGCATTTTAGATTGTTGAAATCGTTCAAATAGAAGCAATATTAATAAAAACGAATAATAAAAAATTCGTCGTTTTTATTCTTTTACGCGTTAAACGCAGATTAAAGTCAAAACGTGCTGTTTTGCTAAAATAAAACATTTTCAAAGGCATTTTAGATCGTTGAAATCGTTCAAATAGAAAAAATATTAATAAAAACGAATAATAAAAAATTGTCGTTTTTTTTTGCTGTTTACGCGTTAAAACGCAGATTAAACTCAAAACGTTGTTTTAAAAAAAATCATTTTCAAGCATTTTTTGATCGTTGAAATCTTTCAAATAGACGCAAATTAATAAAACGAATAATAAAAATTTCGTCGTTTTATGCTGTTTACGCGTTAAAACGCAGATTAAAAAAAACGTGCTGTTTTGCTAAAATAAGCATTTTCAAGTATTTTAAGATCGTTGAAATCGTCATATAGACGCAATATTAATAAAAACGAATAATAAAAATTTTCGTTTTATGCTGTTTTACGCGTTAAAACGCAGATTAAAGCTCAAAACGTGCTGTTTTGCTAAAAAAAAGCATTTTTCAAGCATTTAAGATCGTTGAAATCGTTCAAATAGAAGCAATATTAATAAAAAAGAATAATAAAATTTGTCGTTTTTATGCTTTTTTTACGCGTTAAAACGCAGATTAAAACTCAAAAACGTGCTGTTTTGCTAAAATAAACATTTTCAACGAATAATAAAAATTTCGTCTTTTTTTGCTGTTTTAGCGCGTTAAACGCAGATTAAAACTCAAAACGTGCTGTTTTGCTAAAATAAGCATTTTCAAGCATTTTAGATCGTTTGAAATCGTTCAAATAGAAGCAATATTAATAAAAACGAATAATAAAAAAATTTTTCGTTTTTATGCTGTTTTACGCGTTAAAACGCAGATTAAAGCTCAAAACGTGCTGTTTTGCTAAAATTAGCATTTTCAAGCATTTTAGATTGTTGAAATCGTTCAAATAGAAGCAATATTAATAAAAACAATAATAAAAATTCGTCGTTTTTTTGTTTTACGGTTAAAAAGCGATTAAAAACTCAAAAAAGTGCTGTTTTGCTAAAATAAGCATTTTCAAGCATTTTAGATCGTTGAAATCGTTCAAATAGACACAATATTAATAAAAACGAATAATAAAAATTTCGTCGTTTTTATGCTGTTTTACGCGTTAAAACGCTGATTAAAAGCTCAAAACGTGCTGTTTTGCTAAAATAAGCATTTTCAAGCATTTTGATCGTTGAAATACGTTTAAAAGACGAATATTAAAAAACGATATAAAATTTCGCGTTTTATTTTTTATAGCTTAAACGCGTTAAACTCAAAACGTGCGTTTTGCTAAAATAGCATTTAAGCATTTTAGATCGTTGAAATCGTTTTATACAGACGCAATATTAATAAAAACGAATAATAAAAATTCGTCGTTTTATGCTGTTTTACGCTTAAAAAAGCAGATTAAAACTCAAAACGTGGTGTTTTGCTAAAATAAGCATTTTCAAGCATTTTAGATCATTGAAATCGTTCAAATAGAAGCAATATTAATAAAAACGAATAATAAAAAAATTTGTAGTTTTTTTTGCTTTTTTTTTACCCTTAAAAAGCAGATTAAAAAAACTCTGTTTTGCTAAAATAAGCATTTTCAAGTTTTAGATCGTTGAAATCGTTCAAATAGACGCAATATTAATAAAAAAGAAAAATAAAAATTTTCGTTTTTTTGTTTTTTTAAAAAAAATGCCCTTGTTTTTTAAACGCTTTTTAA
>NW_027049218.1:0-5937 GCF_025399875.1 Dalotia coriaria
AAATCGTTTCAAATTTGGGCGAATATTAATAAAAAAAAGAATAATAAAAAATTTGTCGTTTTTTTGCTTTTTTTACGCGTTAAAACGCAGATTAAAAACTCAAAACTGCTGTTTTTTAAAAAAAAGCATTTTTAAGCATTTTAGATCGTTTAAATCGTTCAAATGAAGCAATATTAATAAAAATCGAATAAAAAAAAATCGTCGTTTTTTTGCGTTTTTCGCGTTAAAACGCAGATTAAAACTCAAAACGTGCTGTTTTGCTAAAATAAGCATTTTCAAGCTTTTTGATCGTTGGGAAAACGTTTTAAATAGACGCAATATTAATAAAAACGAGTAATAAAAAAAATTTGTCGTTTTTTTGCTGTTTTTCGCGTTAAAAAGCAGATTAAAGCCCCAAAAAGTGCTGTTTTTCTAAAAAAAAGCATTTTTTTGGGGATTTTAGATCGTTAAATCCCTTCAAATAGAAAGTAAAAAAAACGAATAATAAAAACTTCGTCGTTTTTTTGCTGTTTAACGCGTTAAAAAGCAGATTAAAGTCAAAACGTGCTGTTTTGCTAAAATAATCATT
The DNA here is from genome assembly GCF_025399875.1 of Dalotia coriaria. Classification (NCBI taxonomy): domain Eukaryota; kingdom Metazoa; phylum Arthropoda; class Insecta; order Coleoptera; family Staphylinidae; genus Dalotia; species Dalotia coriaria. Next base: position 569 of record NW_027049218.1, read on the forward strand.
TTCGCATTTTTAATCGTTGGGAAAACGGTTGAAAATATTAATAAAAAAAGAATAATAAAAAATTTGTCGTTTTATGTTTTTAACGTTAAAAAGCAGATTTAAAAAACTCAAAAAGGGTGTTTTGCTAAAAAAAGCATTTTCAAGCATTTTAATCGTTGAAATCGTTCAAATAGACGCAATATTAATAAAAAAAGAATGATTAAAAAATTTGTCGTTTTTTTGTTTTTTTACGCGTTAAAACGCAGATTAAACTCAAAACGTGCGTTTGCTAAAATAAACATTTTTTGCATTTTAAACGTTGAAATCGTTCAAAAGACGCAATATTAATAAAACGAATAATAAAAAAATTTGTCGTTTTATGCTGTTTTCCGTTAAAAACCGATTAAAAACTCAAAAAGTTGTTTTGCTAAAATAACATTTTCAAGCATTTTAGATCGTTGAAATCGTTTAAATAGACGCAATATTAATAAAAAAAAGAATAATAAAAATTTGCGTTTTTATGGTTTTTGCTTAAAAAGCAGATTAAACTCAAAACCGTTTTTTAAAAAAAAGCATTTTCAAGCATTTTGATCGTTAAATCGTTCAAATGAAGCAATATTAGTAAAACAAATAATAAAAATTGTGTTTTATGCTGTTTTCGCGTTAAAACGCAGATTAAAACTCAAAAAGTGCTGTTTTGCTAAAATAAGCATTTTCAAGAGAAAATTTGAAATCGTTCAAATAGACGCAATATTAATAAAAAAAGAATAATAAAAAAATTTGTCGTTTTTTTGTGTTTTACCCGGGTTTAAAAAAAACAGATTAAAGCTCAAAAACGTGTTTTTCTAAAATAACATTTTCAAGCATTTTAGATTTTGAAATCGTTTAAAAGACTAAAAAAAAATCGAATAATAAAAAATCGTCGTTTTTTTGCTGTTTTACGCGTTAAAACGCAGATTAAAGCTCAAAAAATTTTTTGCAAAATAAGCATTTTCAAGCATTTTAGATCGTTTAAACGTTCTGAAGAATATTAATAAAAACGAATAATAAAAATTCGTCGTTTTTTTTGCTGTTTTACGCGTTAAAAAGCAGAAAAGCCAAACGTGCTGTTTTGCTAAAAAAGCATTTTCAAGCTTTTAGATCGTTTAAATCGTTCAAATAGACGCAATATTAATAAAAAACGAATAATAAAACGTCGTTTTTTTTTGCGTTTTGCGTTAAAACCGATTAAACTCAAAAATCTTTTTTAAAATAAGCATTTTCAAGCATTTTGATCGTTTAAATCGTTCAAATAGAAGCAAATTTTAAAAAAAACGAATAAAAACCCCTCGTTTTTTTTGTGTTTTACGCGTTAAAACGCAGAATAAAGCTCAAAACGTGATGTTTTTTAAAAAAAATTTTGAAGATTTTGATAGTGAAATCGTTCAAATAGACGAATATTAAAAAAAAAACGGAAAAAAATTCGTCGTTTTTTTGCTGTTTTTACCCTTAAACGCAGATTCCAAAACGGCTGTTTTGCTAAAATAAGCATTTTCGCATTTTAGATGGAAATCGTTCAAATAGAAACAATATTAATAAAAAAAGAATAATAAAAATTGTCAAAAGCCTTTATGTTGTTTTACGCGTTAAACGCAGATTAAAAGCTCAAAACGTGCTGTTTTGCTAAAAATAAGCATTTTCGCCATTTTAGATCGTTGAAATCGTTCAAATAGACGCAATATTAATAAAAACGAATAATAAAAATTTCGTCGTTTTATAAAGCTGTTTTACGCGTTAAAAACGCAGAATAAAGCTCAAAACGTGCTGTTTTGCTAAAATAAAGCGATTTTCGCCATCTTTTTTTAGATCGTTGAAATCGTTCAACAGACGCAATATTAATAAAAACGAATAATAAAAATTTCGTCGTTTTATGTTGTTTTACGCGTTAAAAACGCTGATTAAAAGCTCAAAAAACGTGCTGTTTTGCTGCAAATAAGCATTTTCAAGCATTTTAGATCGTTGAAATCGTTCAAATAGACGCAATATTAATAAAAAACGAATAATGGCAAAAATTCGTCGTTTTACGCTGTTTTACGCGCTAAAAAACGCAGATTAAAAGCTCAAACGTGCTGCTGTTTTGCTAAAATAAGCATTTTCAAGCATTTTAGATCGCTGGAAATCGTTCAAATAGGAAGCAATATTAATAAAAATCGAATAACAATAAAAAATCGTCGTTTTATGCTGTTTTACGCGTTTAAACGCAGATTAAAAGCTCAAACGTGCTGTTTTGCTGCTAAAATAAGCATTTTCAAGCATTTTTAGATCGTTGAAATCGTTCAAATAGAAGCAATATTAATAAAAACGAATAATAAAAATTCGTCGTTTTTATGCTGTTTTACGCGTTAAAAACGCAGATTAAAAGCCTCAAAAACGCGCTGTTTTGCTGCTAAAAATAAGCATTTCAAGCATTTTGTGACCGCTGGAAATCGTTCAAATAGACGCAATATTAATAAAAACGAATAATAAAAATTTCTGTCGTTTTATGCTGTTTTACGCGTTAAAACGCAGATTAAAAGCTCAAAACGTGCTGTTTTACAAAATAAGCATTTTCAAGCATTTTAGATCGTTGAAATCGTTCAAATAGAAGCAATATTAATAAAAAAAACGAATAATAAAAAATTCGTCGTTTTTATGTTGTTTTACGCGTTAAAAACGCAGAATAAAGCTCAAAACGTGCTGTTTTGCTAAAAATTAACATTTTGAAGCATTTTAGATCGTTGAAATCGTTCAAATAGACGCAATATTAATAAAACGGAGTAATATAAAATTCGTCGTTTTTATGTGCTGTTTTACGCGTTAAAACGGTGATTAAAGCTCAAAACGTGCTGTTTTGCTAAAAATAAGCATTTTCAAAGCATTTTAGATCGTTGAAACCGTTCAAATAGAAGCAATATTAATAAAAACGAATAATAAAACTTCGTCGTTTTATGCGCTGTTTAACGCGTTAAAACGCAGATTAAAGCTCAAAAACGTGCTGTTTTGCTAAAATAATCATTTTCAAGCATTTTAGATCGTTGAAATCGTTCAAATAGAAGCAATATTAATAAAAACGAATAATAAAAAATTCGTCGTTTTTATGCTGTTTTAAGCGTTAAAACGCAGATTAAAGCTCAAAACGTGCTGTTTTGCTAAAATAAGTATTTTCAAGCATTTTAGATCGTTGAAATCGTTCAAATAGACGCAATATTAATAAAAACGAATGATAAAAAAATTCGTCGTTTTTATGCTGTTTTACGCGTTAAACGCAGATTAAAGCTCAAAACGTGCTGTTTTGCTAAAATAAGCATTTTCAAGCATTTTAGACTGTTGAAATCGTTCAAATAGAAGCAATACACAAAAAACGAATAATAAAAAATTCGTCGTTTTATGTTGTTTTACGCGTTAAAACGCAGGATTAAAGCCTCAAAACGCTGTTTTGCTAAAATAAGCATTTTCAAGCATTTAGATCGTTGAAATCGTCTTTCAAATAGAAGCAATATTAATAAAAACGAATAATAAAAAATTCGTCGTTTTATGCTGCTTTACGCGTTAAAACGCAGATTAAGCTCAAAACGTGCTGTTTTGCTAAAAATAAGCATTTTCAAGCATTTTAGACGTTGAAATCGTTCAAATAGAAGCAATAAAAAATAAAAACGAATAATAAAATTTTCGTCGTTTTTATGCGCTGTTTTACGCGTTAAAACGTGCAGAATAAAAGCTCAAAAACGTGGTGTTTCGCTAAAATAAGCATTTTCAAGCATTTTAGATCGCTGGAAATCGTTCAAATAGACGCAATATTGGGACAAAAAACGAATAATAAAAATTTCGTCGTTTTATTGTTTTACGCGTTAAAACGCAGATTGTGTCTTCAAAACGTGCTGTTTGCTAAAAATAAGCATTTCAAGCATTTTAGATCGTTGAAATCGATCAAATAGAAGCAATATTAATAAAAACGAATAATAAAAATTCGTCGTTTTATGTTGTTTTTTACGCGTTAAAAAACGCAGATTAAAGCTCAAAACGTGCTGTTTCGCTAAATAAGCATTTTCAAGCATTTAGATCGTTGAAATCGTTCAAATAGACGCAATAAAAATAAAAAACGAATAATAAAATTTCGTCGTTTTTATGCTGTTTTACGCGTTAAAACGCAGAATAAAGCCTGTAAACGTGCTGTTTTGCTAAAATAAGCATTTTCAAGCATTTTAGATCGTTGAAATGTTCAAATGACGCAATATTAATAAAAAACGAATAAGAAAATTCCTTGTCGTTTTATGCTGTTTTACGCGTTAAAACGCAGATTAAAAGCTCAAAACGTACAAGGTTTTGCTAAAATAAGCATTTTCAAGCATTTTAGATGGTTGAAATCGTTCAAATAGAAGCAATATTAATAAAACGAATAATAAAAATTGTCGTTTTATGTTGTTTTACGTTGCGCAGAATAAAGCTCAAAACGTGCTGGTTTGCTAAAATACATTTTCAAGCATTTTAGGATCGTTGAAATCGTTCAAATAGAAGCAATATTAATAAAAACGAATAATAAAAATTCGTCGTTTTATGCTGTTTTACGCGTTAAAACGCAGATTAAAGCCTCAAAACGTGCTGTTTTTGCTAAAATAAATAAGCATTTTCAAGCATTTTAGATCGTTGAAATCGTTCAAATAGAAGCAATATTAATAAAAACGAATAATAAAAAAAAAATCTGTCGTTTTATGTTGTTTTACGCGTTAAAAACGCGTGCAGATTAAAAGCTCAAAACGTGCTGTTTTGCTAAAATAAAGTATTTTCAAGCATTTTAGATCGTTGAAATCGTTCAAATGGACGCAATATTAATAAAAACGAATAATAAAAATTTCGTCGTTTTTATGCTGTTTTACGCGTTAAAAACGTGCAGATTAAAGCCTCAAAACGTGCTGTTTTGCTAAAATAAGCATTTTCAAGCATTTTAGATCGTTGAATCGTTCAAATAGAAGCAATATTAATAAAAAAAAACGGATAATAAAAAATTCGTCGTTTTTGTTGTTTTACGCGTTAAAAAAAACGCAGATTAAAAGCCTCAAAACGTGCTGTTTTGCTAAAATAAGCATTTTCAAGACGATCGTTGAAATCGTTCAAATAGACGCAATAAAAATAAAAAACGAATAATAAAATTTCGTCGTTTCGGCAAAGCTGTTTTTACGCGTTAAAAACGCAGAATAAAAGCTCAAAACGTGCTGTTTTGCTAAAATAAGCATTTTCAAGCATTTTAGATCGTTGAAATCGTTCAAATAGACGCAATATTAATAAAAAACGAATAATAAAAATTTCGTCGTTTTGCTGTTTTACGCGTTAAAACGCAGATTAAAGCTCAAAACGTGCTGTTTTGCTAAAATAAG
>NW_027049219.1:0-5930 GCF_025399875.1 Dalotia coriaria
AAAAACGAATAATAAAATTTGTCGTTTTATGCTGTTTTACGCGTTAAAACGCAGATTAAAGCTCAAAACGGTGTTTTTCTAAAATAAGCGTTTTCAAGCATTTTTTGATCGTTGAAAACCCTTCAAATAGACGCAATAAAAATTAAAACGAATAAAAAAATTTCGTCGTTTTTTTGCTGTTTCGCGTTAAAACGCAGAATAAAAATCAAAACCTTTTTAAAATAAGCATTTTCAAGCATTTTAGATCGTTGGGAAAACGTTCAAATAGACGCAGTATTAATAAAAAAGAATAATAAAAATTTGTCGTTTTTTTTCGTTTTTTCCCTTAAAAAGCAGATTAAAGCTCAAATCGTGCTGTTCTGCTAAAATAAGCATTTTTAACTTTTTTAAAACGTTGAAGTCGTTCAAATGAAGCAATATTAATAAAAACGAAAAATAAAAAAATCGTCGTTTTATGCTGTTTTACGCCCTTAAAACGCAGTTAAAGCTCAAAACGTGCTGTTTTTCTAAAAAACATTTTTCAAAAGCAGATCGTTGAAATCGTTCTGACCAATAAAATAAAAACGAATAATAAAAAATTTTGTCGTTTTTTTTGCTGTTTTTTCGCGTTAAAACGCAGAATAAAGCTCAAACGTGCTGTTTTGCAAAAATAAGCATTTTCAAGCATTTTAGATCGTTGAAATCGTTCAAATAGAAGCAATATTAATAAAAAAGAATAATAAAAAAATTTGTCGTTTTTTTGCGTTTTACGCGTTAAAACGCAGTTAAAACTCAAAACGTGCTGTTTTGCTAAAAAAGCATTTTCAACATTTTAGATCGTTGAAATCGTTCAAATAGAAGCAATATTAATAAAACGAATAAAATTTCGTCGTTTTTTGCTGTTTTTGCGTTAAAACGCAGATTAAACTCAAAACGTGCTGTTTTGCTTCCCGCAATTTCAACATTTTAGATCGTTGAAATCGTTCAAAAAAGACGCAAAAAATAAAAAAAGAATAATAAAAAAATTTCGTCGTTTTTTTTGCTGTTTTACGCGTTAAAACCCCGAATAAAACTCAAAACGTGCTGTTTTGCTAAAATAAGCATTTTCAACATTTTAGATCGTTGAAATCGTTCAAATGAAGCAAATTTAAAAAAAACAATAATAAAATTTCGTCGTTTTTTTTGCTTTTTACGCGTTAAAAAGGTTTAAAAAACAAAAAGTGCTGTTTTGCTTCATTTTCAAGCATTTTAGATCGTTGAAATCGTTCAAAAGACGCAATATTAATAAAAAAGAATAATAAAAATTTCGTGTTTTTTTTGCTGTTTTACGCGTTAAAAAGCAGATTAAAAATCAAAACTCTGTTTTGCTAAAATAACATTTTCAAGCATTTTAATCGTTGAAATCGTTCAAATAGAACTATTAATAAAACGAATAATAAACAATTCGTCGTTTTTATGCTGTTTTACCCCGTTAAAACGCAGATTAAAGCTCAAAACGTGCTGTTTTGCAAAATAAGCATTTTCAAGCATTTTAATCGTTGAAATCGTTAAATAGACGTAAAAAAAAAAAGAATAATAAAAAAATTTCCCTTTTTATGCTTTTTTACGCGTTAAAACGAAATAAAACTCAAAACGTGCTGTTTTTTCTAAAATAAGCATTTTCAACTTTTAAATCGTTGAAATCGTTCAAATAGACGCAAATTTAAAAAAAACGAATAATAAAAATTTTGTTTTTTGCGACGCGTTAAAACGCAGAATAAAACCAAAAAGTGCTGTTTTTTCTAAAATAAAAAATTTTCAAGCATTTTTAGATCGTTGGGGAAAACGTTAAATAGCGCAATATTAAAAAAACGAATAATAAAAAATTCGTCGTTTTTATGCTGTTTTCGCGTTAAAACGCAGAATAAAGCTCAAAACGTGCTGTTTTGCAAAATAAGCATTTTCAAGCATTTTAGATCGTTGAAATCGTTCAAATAGACGCAATATTAATAAAACGAATAATAAAAAAATTTGTCGTTTTTATGCTGTTTTACGCGTTAAAACGCAGATTAAAGCTCAAAACTTGTTTTTTTCTAAAATAACATTTTCAAGCATTTTGACCCTTGAAATCGTTCAAATAGACGCAATAAAAAAAAAAACGAAAAAAAAATTTCGTCGTTTTTTTTTTTTTCCAAAACGCAGAATAAATCTCAAAACGTGCTGTTTTGCTAAAATAAGCATTTTCAAGCATTTTTTGATCGTTGAAATCGTTCAAATAGACGCAATATTTAAAAAAAACAATAATAAAAATTTCTCGTTTTTTTGCTGTTTTAAGCGTTAAAACGCAGATTAAAAACTCAAATCGTGCTGTTTTGCTAAAATACGCATTTTTAAGCATTTTTTTGATCGTTGAAATGTTCAAATAAACAATATTAAAAAAGCGAATAATAAAAATTTCGTCGTTTTTATGTGTTTTACGCGTTAAAACGCAGATTAAACTCAAAACGGCTGTTTTGCTAAAATAAGCATTTTCAAGCATTTTTTTGATCGTTGTCGTTCAAATAGAACAATATTAATAAAAAAGAATAATAAAAATTCGTCGTTTTTGCTGTTTTCCAAAACCGTTAAAGCTCAAACGTGCTGTTTTGTAAAATAAGCATTTTCAACATTTTGATCGTTGAAATCGTTCAAAAAGCGCTATTTAAAAAAAAAAAAAAAATAAAAAAATTTCGTGTTTTTATCGACGCGTTAAAACGCGATTAAAAAATCAAAAAGTCTGTTTGCTAAAAAAGCGCAAGCATTTTAGATCGTTGAAATCGCAAAAAGACCAATAAAAAAAAAAACGAATAATAAAAATTTCGTCGTTTTTTTGCTGTTTTCGCGTTAAAACGCAGAATAAAGCCAAAACGTGCTGTTTTTAAAATAAGCATTTTTTAAACATTTTAGATCGTTGAAATCGTTAAATAGACGCAGTATTAATAAAAACGAAAATTAAAATTTCGTCGTTTTTTTTGCTGTTTTTTTTAAAACGCAGATTAAAGCTCAAATCGTGCTGTTTGCTAAAATAAGCATTTTCAAGCATTTTTTAAAACGTTGAATCGTTCAAATGAAGCAATATTAAAAAACGAATAATAAAAAAATTTGTCGTTTTTTACTGTTTTTTCGCCTTAAAAAAGCAGATTAAACTCAAAATGCTGTTTTTTCTAAAATAAAACATTTTCAAGGGAGATCGTTGAAATCGTTCAAATAGACCAATAAAAAAAAAGAATAATAAAAAATTTCGTGTTTTTTTCTGACGCGTTAAAACGCAGAATAAAATCAAAACGTGCTGTTTTGCTAAAATAAGCATTTTCAAACAAGTCGTTTAAATCGTTCAAATGAAGCAATATTAATAAAAACGAATAATAAAAATTCGTCGTTTTTTATGCTGTTTTACGCTCAAAACGTGCTGTTTTGCTAAAATAACATTTTCAAGCATTTTAGATCATTGAAATCGTTCAAATAGACGCAATATTAATAAAAACGAATAATAAAATTCGTCGTTTTATGCTGTTTTACGCGTTAAAACGCAGAATAAAGCTCAAAACGTGCTGTTTTGCTAAAATAAAGCATTTTCAAGCATTTTTGAATCGTTGAAATCACGTTCAAATAGACGCAATATTAATAAAACGAATAATAAAAATTCGATGCGTTTTATGCTGTTTACGCGTTAAAACGCAGGTGCAAAAACTCAAACGTGGTGTTTTGCAAAATAAGCATTTTCAAGCATTTTTAGACCGTTGAAATCGTTCAAATAGACGCAATAAAATAAAAACGAATAATAAAAAAATTTCGTCGTTTTTATGCTGCTTTACGCGTTAAAACGCAGAATAAATCTCAAAACACGTGCTGTTTTGCTAAAATAAACATTTTCAAGCATTTTTAGATCGTTGAAAAGTCGTTCAAATAGACGCAATATTAATAAAAACGAATAATAAAATTTCGTCGTTTTTTATGCTGTTTTAAGCGTTAAAACGCAGATTAAAGAAACTCCAAATCGTGCTGTTTTTTTTTTGCTAAATACGCATTTTCAAGCATTTTAGATCGTTGGGAAATCGTTCCAAATAGAAGCAATATTAATAAAAGCGAATAATAAAATTTCGTCGTTTTATATGATGTTTTACGCGTTTAAAACGCAGATTAAAGCTCAAAACGTGCTGTTTTGCTAAAATAAGCATTTTCAAGCATTTTAGATCGTTGAAATCGTTCAAATAGAAGCAATAAAAAATAAAAACGAATAATAAAATTTCGTCGTTTTATGCTGTTTTACGCGTTAAAACGCAGAATAAATCTCAAAACGTGCTGTTTTGCTAAAATAAGCATTTTCAAGCATTTTAGATCGTTGAAATCGTTCAAATAGACGCAATATTAATAAAAACGAATAATAAAATTTCGTCGTTTTTATGCTGTTTTAAGCGTTAAAACGCAGATTAAAGCTCAAATCGTGCTGTTTTGCTAAATACGCATTTTCAAGCATTTTAGATCGTTGAAATCGTTCAAATAGAAGCAATATTAATAAAAGCGAATAATAAAATTTCGTCGTTTTATGATGTTTTACGCGTTAAAACGCAGATTAAAAGCTCAAAACGTGCTGTTTTTGCTAAAATAAGCATTTTCAAGCATTTTAGATCGTTGAAATCGTTCAAATAGAAGCAATATTAATAAAAACGAATAATAAAAATTCGTCGTTTTATGCTGTTTTACGCGTTAAAACGCAGATTAAAGCTCAAACGTGCTGTTTTGCTAAAATAAGCATTTTCAAGCATTTTAGATCGTTGAAATCGTTCAAATAGACGCAATATTAATAAAAACAAATAATAAAATTTCGTCGTTTTATGCTGTTTTACGCGTTAAAACGCTGATTAAAGCTCAAAACGTGCTGTTTTGCTAAAATCCAGCATTTTCAAGTATTTTAGATCGTTGAAATCATTCAAATAGACGCAATATTAATAAAAACGAATAATAAAAATTCGCCGTTTTATGCTGTTTTACGCGTTAAAAAGCAGATTAAAGCTCAAAACGTGCTGATTTGCTAAAATAAGCATTTTCAAGCATTTTAGATCATTGAAATCGTTCAAATAGAAGCAATATTAATAAAAACGAATAATAAAAATTCGTCGTTTTTTTGCTGTTTTACGCGTTAAAACGCAGATTAAAAGCTCAAAACGTGCTGTTTTGCTAAAATAAGCATTTTCAAGCATTTTAAATCGTTGAAATCGTTCAAATAGAAGCAATATTAATAAAAACGAATAATAAAAATTTCGTCGTTTTATGTTGTTTTACGCGTTAAAACGCAGATTAAAACTCAAAACGTGCTGTTTTGCTAAAATAAGCATTTTCAAGCATTTTAGATCGTTGAAATCGTTCAAATAGACGCAATATTAATAAAAACGAATAATAAAAATTTCGTCGTTTTTATGCTGTTTTACGCGTTAAAACGCAGGTTAAAACTCAAAACGTGCTGTTTTGCTAGAATAAGCATTTTCAAGCATTTTAGATCGTTGAAATCGTTCAAATAGAAGCAATATTAATAAAAACGAATAATAAAAATTCGTCGTTTTTATGCTGTTTTACGCGTTAAAACGCAGATTAAAGCTCAAAACGTGCTGTTTTGCTAAAATAAGCATTTTCAACATTTTAGATCGTGAAATCGTTCAAATCGCAATAAAATAAAAACGAATAATAAAAATTTCGTCGTTTTATGCTGTTTTACGCGTTAAAACGCAGAATAAAGCTCAAAACGTGCGGTTTTGCTAAAATAAGCATTTTCAAGCATTTTAGATCGTTGAAATCGTTCAAATAGACGCAATTAATAAAAAACGAATAATAAAAATTTCGTCGTTTTTATGCTGTTTACGCGTTAAAAAAGCAGATTAAAGCTCAAATCGGCTGTTTTCAAAATAAAGCATTTTTCCCGGGGGAAAAAAAATTTT
>NW_027049220.1:0-5923 GCF_025399875.1 Dalotia coriaria
AAAAAAAAAAAAAAAAAAAAAAAAAAAAAAAAAAAAAAAAAAAAAAAAAAAAAAAAAAAAAAAAAAAAAAAAAAAAAGGGGGGGGGGGGGGGGGGGGGGGGGGGGGGGGTTTTCTTTTTAAGCAAAAAAAAAAAACAAATTTTTTTTTATTTTTTTTTTTTAGCGTCAGAAAAAACGACAAAAATTTAAAATCTTTTTTAAAAAAGCCTTTTGGTTTAAACTGGGGTTTTTGGGAAAAACAAAAAAAAAAATTTTTTTTATTCGTTTTAAATACGAGAAGAATTTTTTGTTTTATTTAAATGCTTATTTAAAAACACAGTTCTGATTTTAAACTTTTTTAAGCAAAACAGTAAAAAGTTTTTTTTTTTTCGTTTTTATTTAAACGCTTTTTTTAAGATTTAAATTAAAATCTTAAAATGCTTTTTTTTTAAAAAAAAAAACAGATTTATTTTTAACGCGTTTTAAGGTAAAAAAAACTAAAAAAGCGAAAAATTTTTTTTTTTTGTTTTTATTAAAATTTTTTCCCCTTTTTTAAAATTTTAAAATTAAAAATTTAAAATTTATTTTTAAAAAAGCCTTTTTTTTTTAAACCCTTTTAATAAAAAAAACTTTAAAAAAGCGAAAACCCCTTTTTTTTATTTTTTTTTAACGTTTAACGTTAAAATTTAAAATCTTTTTTTTTAAAAAAAGATTTTGAAAAAGGTTTTCAAAAAAATTTTAAAAAAACCAAATTTTTTTTTTTGTTTTTTAATATTGTTTTTTTGGGGTTTCAACGATCTAAAAAGTTTTAAAAAGCTTTTTTAAAAAAAAGCACGTTTTGAGCTTTAATCTGCGTTTTAACGCGTAAAACAGCATAAAAACGACGAATTTTTTTATTATTCGTTTTTACACATTGCTTCTATTTGAACGGGATTTCAACGGGATCTAAAATGCTTGAAAAATGCTTATTTTAGCAAAACAGCACGTTTTGAGCTTTTAATCTGCGTTTTAACGCGTAAAACAGCATAAAAAACGACGAAATTTTATTCGTTTTTATTAATATTGCGTCTATTTGAACGTGATTTCAACGATCTAAAATGCTGAAAATGCTTTATATTTTAGCAAAACAGCACGTTTTGAGTTTTAATCTGCGTTTTAACGCGTAAAACAGCATAAAACGACGAATTTTTTTATTATTCGTTTTTATTAATATTGCTTCTATTTGAACGATTTCAACGATCTAAAACGCTTGAAAATGCTTATTTTAGCAAAACAGCACGTTTTGAGCTTTAATCTGCGTTTTAACGCGTAAAACAGCATAAAACGACGAAATTTTATTATTCACTTTTTTATTAATATTGCGTCTATCGGAAATGATTTCAACGATCTAAAATGCTTGGAAAATGCTTATTTTAGCAAAACAGCCTGTTCTGAGCTTTAATCTGCGTTTTAACGCGTAAACAGCTTAAAAACGACGAATTTTATTATTCGTTTTTATTATTATTGCGTCTATTTAAACGATTTCAACGGATCTAAAATGCTTGAAAAATGCTTATATTTTCAGCAAAACAGCACGTTTTGAGTTTTAATCTGCGTTTTAACGCGTAAAACAGCATAAAACGACGATTTTTATTATTCGTTTTTATTAATATTGCTTCTATTTGAACGATTTCAACGATCTAAAATGCTTGAAAAATGCTTATTTTAACAAAACAGCACGCTTTGAGCTTTAATCTGCGTTTTAACGCGTAAAACAGCATAAAAACGACGAAATTCTTTACTATTCGTTTTTATTAATATTGCGTCTATTTGAAATGATTTTCAACGATCTAAAAATGCTTGAAATGCTATTTTAAAGCAAAACAGCAGGTTTTGAGCTTTAATCTGCGTTTAACGCGTAAAACAGCATAAAAACGACGAATTTTTTATTATTCGTTTTTATTAATATTGCTTCTATTTGAACGAGGATTTCAATGATCTAAAAATGCTGAAAATGCTTATTTTAGGCAAAATACACGTTTTGAGCTTTTAATCTGCGTTTAAACGCGTAAAACAGCATAAAAACGACGAAATTTTTATTATTCGTTTCTTTATTAATATTGCGTCTATTTGAACGATTTCAACGGACTAAAATGCTTGAAAATGCTTATTTTAGCAAAACAGCACGTTTTGAGCTTTAATCTGCGTTTTAACGGCAAAAACAGCATAAAAAACGACGTGAATTTTTATTATTTTGCTCTTTATTAATATTGGTTTCTATTTGAACGATTTCAAATCGATTCAAAAATGCTTGAAAATGCTTATTTTAGCAAAACAGCACGTTTTGAGCTTTAATCTGCGTTTTAACGCGTAAAACAGCATAAAACGACGAAATTTTTATTATTCGCTGTTTTTATTAATATTGCGTCTATTTGAACGAATTCAACGATCTAAAATGCTTGAAAATGCTTATTTTAGCAAAACAGCCTGTTCTGAGTTTTAATCTGCGTTTTAACGCGTAAAACAGCTTAAAAACGACGAATTTTTATTATTCCGTTTTATTAATATTGTGTCTATTTAAACGATTTCAACGATCTAAAATGCTTGAAAAATGCTTATTTTACAAAACAGCACGTTTTGAGCTTTAATCTGCGTTTTAACGCGTAAAACAGCATAAAACGACGAAATTTTTATTATTCGTTTTATTAATATTGCGTCTATTTGAACGATTTCAACGATATAAAATGCTTGAAAATGCTTATTTTAGCAAAACAGCACGTTTTGAGCTTTAATCTGCGTTTTAACGCGTAAAACAGCATAAAAACGACGAATTTTTATTATTCGTTTTATTAATACGTTTCTATTTGACCGATTTCAACGATCTAAAAATGCTTGAAAGGTTTATTTTAGCAAAACAGCACGTTTTGAGCTTTAATCTGCGTTTCTTTAACAAGTGTAAAACAAAGCATAAAACGACGAATTTTTTATTATCTGTTTTATTATTATTGTTTCTATTTGAACGATTTCAACGATCTAAATGCTTGAAAAATGCTTATTTTAGCAAAACAGCACGTTTTGAGCTTTAATCTGCGTTTCAACGCGTAAAACAGCATAAAAACGACTGCCAAATTCTTTTATTATTCGTTTTTATTAATATTGCGTCTTATCGATTTCAACGATCTAAAATGCTTGAAAATTATTTTAGCAAAACAGCAATGTTTTGAGCTTTTAATCTGCGTTTTAACGCGTAAAACAAAAGCATAAAAACGACGAATTTTTATTATTCGTTTTTATTAATATTGCTTCATTTTGAACGATTTCACCCATCTAAAATGCTTCTGAAAATGCTTATTTTAGCAAAACAGCACGTTTTGATGCTTTAATCTGCGTTTTAACGCGTAAAACAGCATAAAAACGACGAAATTTTTCTTTTATTCGTTTTTATTAATATTGCGTCTATTTGAACGATTTCAACGATCTAAAATGCTTGAAAATACCGCATTTTAGCAAAACAGCACGTTCTGAGTTTTGAATCTGTTTCTTTAACGCGTAAAACAGCAAAAACGACGAAATTTTATTATTCGTTTTTATTAATATTGCGTCTATTTAAAACCGATTTCAAAACGATCTAAAATGCATGAAAATGCTTATTTTAGCAAAACAGCATTTTGAGTTTTTAATCTGCGTTTTAACGCGTAAAACAGCATAAAACGACGAATTTTTTTATTATCGCTGGCTAATATTGCTTCTATTTGAACGTGATTTCAACGATCTAAACGCTGAAAATGTTTATTTTAGCAAAACAGCACGTTTTGAGTTTTCACCCGCGCTTTTAACGCGTAAAACAGCATAAACACCAAATTCCTTTTATTATTCGTTTTTAATATTGCTTCTATTTGACCGATTTCAACGATCTAAAATGCTTCGAAAATGCTTTTTTTAGCAAAAAAAAAAACAGCACGTTTTGAGCTTTTAATCTGCGTTTCTAACGCGTAAAACAGCATAAAAAACGACGACTTTTGCCATTCGTTTTACGCATTATTGCTTCTATTTTAACGATTTCAAACGATCTAAAATGCTTGAAAATGCTTATTTCAGCAAAAAACAGCACGTTTGAGTTTTAAATCCGCGTTTTAACGCGTCGTTTACAAAAACGACGAAATTTTATTATCTGCTTCTTTTATTACTATTGCCTATTCTGAAATCTGATTTCAACGATCTAAAATGCCGGTACGTTGTCAAACAACAGCACGTTTTGAGCTTTAATCTGGTGTTTTAACGCGTAAAACAGCAAAAAACGACGAATTTTTTATTATTCGTTTTTATTAATATTGCTTTATTTGAACGATTTCAACGATCTAAAATGCTTGAAAAATGCTTTGTCGAAAGCAAAACAGCACGTTTTGAGTTTTAATCTGCGTTTAACGCGCAAAACAGCATAAAACGTCGAAATTTTTATTATTCGTTTTTATTAATATTGCGTCTATTTGAATGATTTCAACGGATCTAAAATGCCGGAAAATGCATATTATTTTTTAAAGCAAAACAGCACGTTTTGAGCTTCAATCTGCGTTTAACGCGTACGGTACAAAACGACGAAATTTTATTATTCGTTTTTATTAATATTGCGTCTATTTGAAATCGATTTCAAACGATCTAAAATGCTTGAAAATGCTTATTTCAGCAAAACAGCACGTTTTGAGCTTTTATCGCGTTTTAACGCAGAAACAGCATAAAACGACGAAATTCTTTTTACATTCGCTTTTGCCTTTACTGCGTCTATTTGAAAACGATTTCAACGATCTAAAATGCTTGAAAATGCTTATTATTTTAGCAAAACAGCACGTTTTGAGCTTTAATCTGCGTTTTAACGCGCAAAAAACAGCATAAAAACGACGAATTTTTTTATTATTCGTTTTTATTACTATTGCGTCTATTTAAACGATTTCAACGATCTAAAATGCTAGAAAATGCTTATTTTAGCAAAACCCTTTTAGCTTTAATCGCGTTTTTAAAGCAAAAAAAAATAAAACGAAAATTTTTTTTTTTTTTTTTAATATTTGTTTTTGAAAATTTAAAATCTAAAATGCTTTTAAAAGCTTTTTTTCAAAAAAGCCCTTTAGCTTTTAATTTGGAACGAAAAAATAAAACCCTTTTTATTATTCGTTTTTAAATTTCGTCCGAAATTTAAAATTAAAAGCTTGAAAATCTTTTTTAGCAAAACAGCAGGGGTTTTTTCGTTTTTTTTGTAAAAAAATTTACGTTTTTATTTTTTTCCTTTTTCCCTTTAAAGTTTTCTTAAAACTTTTTTTAGCAAAAAAGCAGGAAATTTAATTCGTTTTAACGCTAAAAAAACCAAAAAAAAATTTTTAATTCTTTTTTAAAAAGCCTTTTCGTTTAAAAAAAGCTAAAAAGCATTTTTAAAAAAAGATTTTTTTACTTTTAAAAGGTTTTTAACGAAAAAAATAAAACCAAAATTTTTTTTTTGAAAAATTTTGCGCTTTTTAAAAAATTTAACTAAAAAACTTAAAAGATTTTTTAAAAAAAAAATTTTATTTTAAATTTCTTTTAACGGGTAAAAAAATAAAAGGAAAAATTGTTTTTTTTTAAAAAGCGTTATTTAACGTTTAAGGGTTTAAAAAGCAAAAAACATTTTAAAAACCCTTTTTTTAATTTAACGTAAAAAACTAAAAGCAAAATTTTTTTTTTTTTAAATTTTTTATTTGCGTTTAACGCTAAAAGCTTAAAAGCTTTTTAAAAACGGTTTTGATTTAAATTCTTTTTGCGAAAAAACTAAAAGCAAAATTTTTTAACCCTTTTTTTTTTTTATTCCGTTTTAACATTTAACGATTAAAAGGAAAATTTTTTTAAAAAAGCCTTTTATTTAATTTTTTTTTAAAAAATAAAAAAAACTTTTTAACGTTTTTTTTTAATTGCTTTTTTTTAACGGAAAAAAAAATTAATT
>NW_027049221.1:0-5916 GCF_025399875.1 Dalotia coriaria
AAAGAAAAAAAAAAAAAATTCGTCGTTTTTATGCTGTTTTACGCGTTAAAACGCAGATTAAAACCTCAAAACGTGCTGTTTTGCTAAAATAAGCATTTTCAAGCATTTTAGATCGTTGAAATCGTTCAAATAGAAGCAATTAATAAAAACGAATAATAAAACAAATTTGTCGTTTTTTATGCTGTTTTACGAGTTAAAACGCAGATTAAAGCTCAAAACGTGCTGTTTTGTTAAAATATGCATTTTCAAGCATTTTAGATCGTTGAAATCGTTCAAATAGAAGCAATATTAATAAAAACGAATAATAAAAATTCGTCGTTTTTAGGCTGTTTTACGCGTTAAAACGCAGATTAAAAGCTCAAAACGTGCTGTTTTGCTAAAATAAGCATTTTCAAGCATTTTAGATCGTTGAAATCGTTCAAATAGACGCAATATTAATAAAAACGAATAATAAAAAATTTCGTCGTTTTATGCTGTTTTACGCGTTAAAACGCTGATTAAAGCTCAAAACGTGCTGTTTTTGCTAAAATAAGCCTTTTAAAGCATTTTAGATCGTTGAAATCGTTCAAATAGACGCAATATTAATAAAAACGCATAATAAAAATTCGTCGTTTTATGCTGTTTTACGCGTTAAAACGCAGATTAAAGCTCAAAACGTGCTGTTTGCTAAAATAAGCATTTTCAAGCATTTTAGATCGTTGAAATCGTTCAAATAGAAGCAATATTAATAAAAACGAATAATAAAAATTCGTCGTTTTTATGCCGTTTTACGCGTTAAAACGCAGATTAAAGCTCAAAACGTGCTGTTTTGCTAAAATAAGCATTTTCAAGCATTTTAGATCGTTGAAATCGTTCAAGAAGACAATATTAATAAAAACGAATAATAAAAATTCGTCGTTTTTATGCTGTTTTACGCGTTAAAACGCAGATTAAAGCTCAAAACGTGCTGTTTTGCTAAAATAAGCATTTTCAAGCATTTTAGATCGTTGAAATCGTTCAAATAGAAGCAATATTAATAAAAAACGAATAATAAAAAATTCGTCGTTTTATGCCGTTTTACGCGTTAAAACGCAGATTAAACCTCAAACGTGCTGTTTTGCTAAAATAAGCATTTTCAAGCATTTTAGATCGTTGAAATCGTTCAAATAGACGCAATATTAATAAAAACGAATAATATAAAAATTGTCGTTTTTATGCTGTTTTACGCGTTAAAACGCAGATTAAAGCTCAAAACGTGCTGTTTTGCTAAAATAAGCATTTTCAAGCATTTTAGATCGTTGAAATCGTTCAAATAGAAGCAATATTAATAAAAACGAATAATAAAAATTACGTCGTTTTTTATGCTGTTTTACGCGTTAAAACGCAGATTAAAGCTCAAAACGTGCTGTTTTGCTAAAATAAGCATTTTCAAGCATTTTAGATCGTTGAAATCGTTCAAATAGAGCAATATTAATAAAAACGAATAATAAAAATTCGTCGTTTTTATGCTGTTTTACGCGTTAAAACGCAGATTAAAAGCTCAAAACGTGCTGTTTTTGTAAAATTAGCATTTTCAAGCATTTTAGATCGTTGAAATCGTTCAAATAGACGCAATAAAATAAAACGAACAATAAAATTTCGTCGTTTTTATGCTGTTTTACGCGTTAAAACGCAGAATAAACTCAAAACGTGCTGTTTTGCTAAAATAAGCATTTTCAAGCATTTTCAGATCGTTGAAATCGTTCAAATAGACGCAATATTAATAAAACGAACAATAAAATTCGTCGTTTTTATGCTGTTTTACGCGTTAAAAGGCAGATTAAACTCAAAACGTCTGTTTTGCTAATATAAGCATTTTCAAGCATTTTAGATCGTTGAAATCGTTCAAATAGAAGCAATATAATAAAACGAATAATAAAAAATCGTTTTTTTACTTTTACGCGTTAAAACGCAGATTAAAGCTAAAACGTGCTGTTTTGCTAAAATAAGCATTTTCAAGCATTTTTAGATCGTTGAAATCGTTCAAATAGACGCAATATTAATAAAAACAATAATAAAATTTCGTCGTTTTATGCTTTTGTTTTTACGCGTTAAAACGCATATTAAAAGCTCAAAACGTGCTGTTTTGCTAAAATAAGCATTTTAAAAGATTTAAATTTCTAGGTTTTAAAAAAGAATAAAATTTTCGTTTTTTGCTTTTTAGCTTAAAGCAATTAAAGTAAAACCCTTTTTTTAAAAAAAGCATTTTTAAGATTTTAATTTTTCGTTAAAAAAGGTTTTGAAAAAAAAAAAAAACGTCGTTTTTAAAAGCTTTTTCGTTAAAAAAGCAATTGCTAAAAAAGGGGTTTTTTCAAAATAACTTTTTAACTTTTTAAAGTTGTCGTTAAAAAACAATTTAAAAAAAAATTAAAATTTGCTTTTAGCTTTTTACCGTTAAAACCGTTAAAATAAAAGGGTTTTTTTAAAAAAAAATTTTCGCATTTTTGTTTCGTTTTTTAAAGAAAAAAAAAAAAGTTAAAAAACTTTGCTTTTTCCCCGCTTAAAACGCTTAAAAAAACGGGCTTTTGCTAAAAAAAGTTTTAAGCTTTTAAAACCGGGAAAGCCAAAGGCCTTTAATAAAAAGAAAAATTAAAATTTTTTCGTTTTATCGTTTTTTTAAAAGAAATAAATAAAACGGGTTTTTTTAAATGCTTTTAAGTTTTAGCGTTAAACGTTAAATAAAGCTTTAATAAAAAGAAAAATTAAAAAGCTTTTTTTCGTTTTTTCCCTTAAAAGAGATTAAAAACTCAAAACCGTTTTAAAAAATTTTTTTTAAACTTTTTACGTTAAACGTTAAATAAAGCTTTTTAAAAAAAGTAATAAAAAATTGTCGTTTTATCGTTTTAGGAAAACCCAATTTTAAACCAAAATTTTTTGCTAAAAAAAGCTTTTAAGCTTTTTTAACGTTAAAGTTTAAAACCTTTTAAAAAAGAATTTAAAAAAAATTTTTTTTAAAAACGTTTTTTCGCGTTAAAACGAATTTAAAAAATTTTTTTTTTTTTGCTAAAAAAAACATTTTTAAACATTTTGTTTGAAATCTTCAAAAGACGTAAAAATAAAAAACGAATAATAAAAAACCCTTTTTTTTTTTTCGCGTTAAAAAGCGTAAAAATAAAAGGGGGCTAAAAAAGCTTTTTTAAATTTTTGATTTAAATTTAAATGGAATTTAAAAAAACGAATAATAAAAAAACGGTTTTTTTTTTTTCGGTTAAAAGGTTAAACTAAAATCGTTTTAAAAAAAAACTTTTCAAATTTTTTATTTAAATTTTAAATGGAATTTAAAAAAAAAAAAAAAAAAACGAAAAATTTTTTTCCCTTAAAAACTTAAAATAAAACGGTTTTTGCTAAAAAAGCTTTTAAGCATTTTTAACTTAAATCGTTAAATGGCAAATTAAAAAAAAATAAAAAAAAAAAATTTTCGTTTTTTTTTGGTTAAAAGCGTTAAAAACTAAAACTTGGTTTTTTTTAAAATTTTCAAAACATTTTTTCCGGAAATTTAAAAAAAAAAAAAAAATAAAAAAAAAATTTGTTTTTTTTTAAAGCGTTAAAAAACAGATTAAAACTCAAAAAGTGCTGTTTGCAAAATAACATTTTCAAGCATTTTAGATCGTTGAAATGTTCAAAAAAAAATTTAAAAAAAAAAAAAAAAAATTTGTTTTTTTTCCTTTTAGCGTTAAAAAGCAGATTAAAGCTAAAATTTTTTTTAAAAAAGCATTTTAAATTTTTTTATCGTTGAAATGTTAAAAAAAGCAATATTAATAAAAAAATAAAAAAATTCGTCGTTTTTTTTTGTTTTTTTTAAAAAAAAAAACTCAAAAAGGCTTTTTTCTAAAAAAATTTTCAAGCATTTTTGATCGTTAAATCGAAAAAAACAATATTTAAAAAAAACGAAAAATAAAAATTCGTCGTTTTTTGCCGTTTTACCCCGGGGGTTAAACCGTTTCAAAAGGGGTTTTTCAAAAAACCCAAAATTTAAAAAAAAAATTTCCCAAAAAAAATTTTTTTTAAAAAAAAAAATTTTCCCCTTTTTTTTTTTTTTTTAAAAAAAATTTAAAATTTTTTCCCAAAAAAAAAAAAAAAAGGGGGTTTTAAAAATTTTTTTTAAAAAAAAAAAAACCCAAAAAAAAAAGGTTTTAAAAAATTTTTTTTTTAAAAAAAAATTTTAAACCCGGGCTTTTTTTAAAAAAGGAAAAATTTTTTTTTTAAAAAAAAAAAAATTTTTTTTTTTTTTAAAAATTTTTTTAAATTTTTTTTGGTTTAAAAAAAAACCAAAATTTTTTTAAAAAAATTTAAAAATTTTTTAAAAAGGGAAAAAAAAAATATTTTTAAAAAAAAAAAATTTTTTTTTCCGGGCGTTTTTTAAAAAAAAAAAAATTTTTTTTAAAAAGGGAAAAAAAAAAAAAAATTTTTTTTTTTTTTTTTTTTAAAAAAAAAATTAAAAATTTTTTTTTGAAAAAAACCCCCAAAAAAAAAAAAAATTTTTTCAAAAAAACCCTTTTAAAAAAAATTTAAAAAAAAGGGTTTTTTTTCTTTTTAAAAAAAAAAATTTAAAAATTTTTAAAACCCCTTTTTTTAAAAAAAAAATTTTTTTTGGGAAAAATTTTTTTTTAAAACAATTTTAAAAAAAAAAAAAAGGTTTTTTTTGGGGGAAAAAAAATTTTTTCCCGGGGTTTTTTAAAAAAAAAAATTTAAAAAAATTTTTTGGGGAAAAATTTTAAAAAATTTTAAAAAAAAATTTAAAAAAAAACCTTTAAAAAAAAATTTTAAAAATTTTTTTTTGGGGTTTTTTAAAAAAAAAAACCCGGGGTTTTTTTTTTAAACCTTTTTTTAAAAAAAAAAAAAACGGGTTTTTTTTTTAAAAATTAAAATTTTTTTTTTTTGGGAAAAAAAAAATTTTAAAATTTTGGTTTTTAAAAACCCTTTTTTTTAAAAAAAAATTTTAAAAAACCTTTTTTTTTTAAAAATTTTTTAAACCCTTTTGGGAAAAAAGGGAAAAAAAATTTTTTTTGAAAAAAAAGAAAAAATTTAAAAATTTAAAAAAAAAAAGGGGTTTTTTAAAAAAAAAATTAAAAATTTTTTTTTGTTTAAAAAACCAAAAAAAAATTTTTTTTTTTTAAAAAAATTTTTTTTTAAAAAAATTTTTTTTTTTTTTTTTTTTAAAACGGAAAAAAAAAATTTTTTTTGGTTTTTTTTAAAAAAAAAAATTTAAAATTTTTTTTTTAAAAAAATTTTAAAAAAAAAAAAAAACCCCTTTTTTAAAAAAAAAAAAAAGGGTTTTTTTTAAATTTTGCTTTTAAAAAAAATTTTTAAAAAAATTTTTTAAAAAAAATTTTAAAAAAAAAAAAACGTTTTTAACCTTTTTTAAAAAAAAAAAAAAAAAAGGGTTTTTTTAAAAACCCTTTTAAAAAAAAAATTTTAAAAAATTCTTTTCCAAAAAAAAAAAAATTTTTTTTAAAAATTTTTTTTTTTTTTAAAAAAAAAATTAAAAATTTCCTTTTTTTTTTTTTAAAAAAAAAAAAAAAAAAAAAAAAAAAAAATTTTTTTTTTTTTTTTTTTTAAAAAAAAAAATTAAAAAAAAAAAATTTTTTTTTGGTTTTTCCTTTTTAAAAAATTGAAAACCCCCTTTTTTTTGGGGGGTTTTTCTTTTTCGGAAAAACCCCAAATTTTTTAAAAACCTTTTAAAAAAAATTTTTTTTTTTTTTTGGAAAACCAAAAAAAGCCAAAAATTTTTGGGGAAAAATTTTTTTTTTTTAATTTAAAACCAAAAACCAAAATTTTTTGGGAAAATAAAAGGGTTTTTTTTTTTTTTTTTAAAAAAATTTAAAAAAAAAATTTTTTCTTTTTTTTTTTTTAAAAAAGGGGAAAAAAAAAAAAAAAAAAAAATTTTCAAAAAAATTT
>NW_027049222.1:0-5916 GCF_025399875.1 Dalotia coriaria
TTTTTGACATTTAACGGTAAAAAGCTTAAAAAGAAAATTTTTTTAAAAAGGTTTTATTTTTTTTGCGTCTTTAACGCGTAAAACAGCATAAAACGACGAAATTTTTATTATTCGTTTTTTTATTTTATTGCGTCTTTGAACGTTTCAACGATCTAAAAGCTTGAAAATGCTTATTTTAGCAAACTAGCACGTTTTGAGCTTTAATCTGCGTTTTAACGCGTAAAACAGCATAAAACGACGAATTGCTTTAATTGTTTTTATTAATAACGCTTCTATTTGAACGATTTCAACGATTTAAAATGCTTGAAAATCTTTTTTTTTAGCAAAACAGCACGATTTGAGCTTTAATCTGTGTTTTAACGCGTAAAACAGCATAAAAACGACGAAATTTTTATTATTCGTTTTATTAATATTGCGTCTATTTGAACGATTTCAACGATCTAAAATGCTTGAAAATTCTTATTTTTTGCAAAACAGCACGTTTTGAAGTTTATTTGCGTTTTAACGCATAAAACAACAAAAACGACGAAATGTTTATTATTCGTTTTTATTAATATTTGCTTCTATTTGAACGTTTCAACGATCTAAAATGCTTGAAAATGCTTATTTTTAGCAAAACAGCACGTTTTGAGCTATAATCTGCGTTTTAACGCGTAAAACACATAAAACGACGAATTTTTTATTATTCGTTTTTATTAATATTGCGTCTTTTGAACGATTTCAACGATCTAAAAATGTTTGAAAATGCTTATTTTAGCAAAACAGCACGTTTTGAGCTTTATTCTGCGTTTTAACGCGTAAAACAGCATAAAACGACGAGATTTTTATTATTTGCTTTTTATTTTTATTGTCTATTTGAACTTTCAGCGATCTAAAAAGCTTGAAAATGCTTATTTTAGCAAAACAGCACGTTTTGAGCTTTAATCTGCGTTTTAACGCGTAAAACAGCATAAAACGACGAATTTTATTATTCGTTTTTTTTTAATATTGCTTCTATTTGAACGATTTCAACGATTTAAAATGCTTGAAAATGCTTATTTTAGCAAAACAGCACGATTTGAGCTTTAATCTGCGTTTTAACGCGTAAAACAGCATAAAAAAGACGAATTTTTTATTATTCGTTTTTATTAATATTGCTTCTATTTGAACGATTTCAACGATCTAAAATGCTTGAAAATGCTTATTTTAGCAAAACAGCACGTTTTGAGCTTTAATCTGCGTTTTAACGCGTAAAACAGCATAAAAACGACGAAATTTTATTATTCGTTTTTTATTAATATTGCGTCTATTTGAACGATTTCAACGATCTAAAATGCTTGAAAATGCTTATTTTAGCAAAACAGCACGTTTTGAGCTTTAATCTGCGTTTTAACGCGTAAAACAGCATAAAACGGCGAAATTTTTATTATTCGTTTTTATTAATATTGCTTCTATTTGAACGATTTCAACGATCTAAAATGTTTGAAAATGCTTATTTTAGCAAAACAGCACGTTTTGAGCTTTATTCTGCGTTTTAACGCGTAAAACAGCATAAAACGACGAAATTTTTATTATTCGTTTTTATTTTTATTAGCGTCTATTTGAACGATTTCAACGATATAAAATGCTTGAAAATGCTTATTTTAGCAAAACAGCACGTTTTGAGCTTTAATCTGCGTTTTAACGCGTAAAACAGCATAAAACGCGAATTTTTAAATTTTTCGTTTTTATTAATATTGCTTCTTTTGAACGATTTCAACGATCTAAAATGTTTGAAAATGCTTATTTAGCAAAACAGCACGTTTGAGCTTTATTCTGCGTTTTAACGCGTAAACAGCATAAAACGACGAAATTTTATTATTCGTTTTTATTTTATTGCGTCTATTTGAACGATTTCAACGATCTAAAATGCTTGAAAATGCTTATTTTAGCAAAACAGCGCACGTTTTGAGCTTTTAATCTGCGTTTAACGCGTAAAACAGCATAAAACGGCGGGTACTATTATTCGTTTTTATTAATATTGCTTCTATTTGGGCAGGTTTCAACGATCTAAAATGTTTGAAAATGCTTATTTTAACAAAACAGCACGTTTGAGCTTTAATCTGCGTTTTAACTCGTAAACAGCATAAAACGACGAATTTTTTATTATTCGTTTTTATTAATATTGATTCTATTTGAACGGTTCAACGATCTAAAATGCTTGAAAATGCTTATTTTAGCAAAACAGCACGTTTGAATTTTCGTCGTTTTTAACGCGTAAAACAGCATAAAAACGACGAATTTTTATTATTCGTTTTTTTTATTAATGTGCGTCTATTTGAATGATTTCAACGATCTAAAATGCTTGAAATGCTTATTTTAGCAAAACAGCACGTTTGAGCTTTTAATCTGCGTTTTTAACGCGTAAAACAGCATAAAACGACAAAATTTTATTATTCGTTTTTAATATTGCTTCTATTTGAACGATTTCCAACGATCTAAAATGCATGAAAATGCTTATTTTAATAAAACAGCACGTTTTGAGCTTTAATCTGCGTTTTTAACGCGTAAAACAACATAAAACGGCAATTTTTATTATTCGTTTTTATTAATGGCCGTCTATTTGAACGTTTCAACGATCTAAAATGCTTGAAAATTACTTGTTTTAGCAAAACAGCGCATTTTGAGCTTTTAATCTGCGTTTTAACGCGGCCAGCAACATAAAACGGCGAATTTTTATTATTCGTTTTTATTAATATTGCTTCTATTTGAACGTTCCAGCGATCGTGTTTGAAAATGCTTATTTAACAGCAGCACGTTTTGAGCTTTAATCTGCGTTTTAACTCGTAAAACAGCATAAAAACGACAGATTTTTATTATTCGTTTTTTATTAATATTGATTCTATTTGAACGATTTCAACGATCTAAAATGCTTGAAAATGCTTATTTTATGAAAACAGCGTTTGAACTTTAATCTGCGTTTTTAACGCGTAAACAGCTTTATAAAACGACGAATTTTTATTATTCGTTTTTTTATTAATATTCCATTCTTTGGGCAATTTCAACGATCTAAAATGCTTGAAAATGCTTATTTTCGCAAAACAGCACGTTTTGAGCTTTAATCAGCGTTTTAACGCGTAAAACAGCATAAAACGACAGAAATTTTATTATTTGTTTTTATTAATGTGCGTCTATTTGACGATTCCAACGATCTAAAATGCTTGAAAATGCTTATTTTTAGCAAAACAGCACGTTTGAGCTTTTAATCTGCGTTTAACGCGTAAACAGCATAAAACGACGAATTTTTATTATTCGTTTTTATTAATATTAGCTTCTATTTGAACGATTTCAACGATCTAAAATGCTTGAAAATGCTTATTTTAGCAAAACAGCACGTTTTGAGCTTTAATCTGCGTTTTAACGCGTAAACAACATAAAAACGACGATTTTTGTGTGATTTTTATTAATATTGCTTCTATTTGAACGATTTCAACGATCTAAAATGCTTGAAAATGCTTATTTTAGCAAAACAGCACGATTTGAGCTTTTAATCTGCGTTTTAACGTAAAACAGCATAAAACGACGAAATTTTATTATTCGTTTTTTTATTAATATTGCGTCTGTTGAACGATTTCGCGATCAAATAGCGAAAATGCTTATTTTAGCAAAACAAAAGCGTTTTGGGGCTTTATTCCTGCGTTTTAACGTAAAACAGCATAAAACGGCAAAATTTTTATTATTCGTTTTTATTTTTATTGCGTCTATTTGAACGATTTCGACGATCTAAAATGCTTGAAAATGCTTATTTTAGCAAAACAGCACACGTTTTGAGCTTTAATCCTGCGTTTTTAACGCGTAAAACAGCATAAAACGACGAATTTTTTATTATTCGTTTTTATTAACTCATACTTCTATTTGAACACATTTCAACGATCAAAATGCTTGAAAATGCTTATTTTAGCAAAACAGCACGATTTTGAGCTTTATTCTGCGTTTTAACGCGTAAAGCAGCATAAAACGGCGAAATTTTTTATTATTCGTTTTTTTATTAATATTGCGTCTATTTGAACGATTTCAACGATCTAAAATGCTTAAGAAAATGCTTATTTTAGCAAAAACAGCACGTTTTTGAGCTTTAATCTGCGTTTAACGCGTAAAACAACATAAAACGACGAATTTTGTTATTCGTTTTTATTAATATTGCTTCTTTTTTTGAACGTTCCAACGTCTAAAATGCTTGAAAATGCTTATTTAGCCAAAACAGCACGTTTTGAGCTTTAATCTGCGTTTTTTTAACGCGTAAAACATCATAAAACGTCGAAATTTTTTATTATTCGCTTTTATTAATATTGCTTCTATTTGAACGATTTCAACGATCTAAAATGCTTGAAAATGCTTATTTTAGCAAAACAGCACGTTTTTAGCTTTAATCTGCGTTTTTAACGCGCCAGAGCATAAAACGTGAATTTTTTTTATTATTCGTTTTATATTAATATTGCTTCTATTTAAACGATTTCAACGATCGTACTTGAAAAATGCTTATTTTAGCAAAACCGGCACACGTTTTGAGCTTTTAATCTGCGTTTTAACGCGTAAAACGCTTTGCCAAAACGACGAAATTTTTTATTATTCGTTTTTTTTAATATTGCTTCTATTTGAACGATTTCAGCGATCTAAAATGCTTGAAAATGCTTATTTTAGCAAAACAGCTCGTTTTGAGCTTTTAATCTGCGTTTTAACGCGTAAAACAGCATAAAACGACGGGTACATTATTCTCGTTTTTATTTATTAATATTGCGTCTGTTGAACGATTTCAACGATCTAAAATGCTTGAAAATGCTTATTTTAGCAAAACAGCACGTTTTGAGTTTATTCTGCGTTTTAACGCATAAAACAACATAAAACGACGAAATTTTTTTTATTCGTTTTTTATTAATATTGCTTCTATTTGAACGGTTTCACGATCTAAAATGCTTGAAAATGCTTATTTTTAGCAAAACAGCACGTTTTGAGCTATAATCTGCGTTTTAACGCGTAAAACAGCATAAAAACGACGAATTTTTTATTATTCGTTTTTATTAATATTGCGTCTATTTGAACGATTTCAACGATCTAAAATGTTTGAAAATGCTTATTTAGCAAAACAGCAGTTTTTAGCTTTATTCTGCGTTTTTAAAGCGTAAAACACTAAAAACGACGAGATTTTTATTATTTGCTTTTTATTTTTATTGCGTCTATTTGAACGATTTCAGCGATCTAAAAAACTTGAAAAAGCTTATTTTAGCAAAACAGCACGTTTTGAGCTTTAATCTGCGTTTTTAAAGCGTAAAACAGCATAAAACGACGAATTTTTATTATTCGTTTTTATTAATATTGCTTCTATTTGAACGATTTCAACGATTTAAAATGCTTGAAAATGCTTATTTTAGCAAAACAGCACGATTTGAGCTTTAATCTGCGTTTTTAAAGCGTAAAACAGCATAAAAACGACGAAATTTTTTTTATTCGTTTTTATTAATATTGCGTCTATTTGAACGATTTCAACGATCTAAAATGCTTGAAAATGCTTATTTTAGCAAAACAGCACGTTTTGAGCTTTATTCTGCGTTTAACGCGTAAAACAGCATAAAAACGACGAAATTTTATTATTCGTTTTTTTTTTTTTATTTGTCTATTTGAACGATTTCACGATCTAAAATGCTTGAAAATGCTTATTTTAGCAAAACAGCACGTTTTTAGCTTAATCTGCGTTTAACGCGTAATACAAGCATAAAACGACGAATTTTATTATTCGTTTTTATTAATATTGCTTCTATTTGAACGATTTCAACGATCTAAAATGCTTGAAAATGCTTTTTTTTAGCAAAACAGCACGTTTTGAGCTTTAATCTGCGTTTTAACGCGTAAAACAACATAAAAAAGACGAAATTTTTATTTATTCGTTTTTAAAATTAATTT
>NW_027049223.1:0-5910 GCF_025399875.1 Dalotia coriaria
CTTAAAATTTTTTAGCAAAAAAAGCATTTTTGAGCTTTTAAACTGCGTTTTTAAAGCGTAAAACAGCATAAAAAACGACGAAATTTTTATTATTCGTTTTATTAATATTTTCGTCTATTTGAACGATTTCAAGATCTAAAAAGCGAAAATGATTATTTTAGCAAAACAGCACGTTTTTAGTTTAACTGCGTTTTTAAAGCGTAAAAAAGCATAAAAACGACGAATTATTTATTATTCGTTTTTTTTAATATTGCGTCTATTTGAACGATTTCAAGATCTAAAATGCTTGAAAATGCTTATTTTAGCAAAACAGCACGTTTTGAGTTTTAATCTGCGTTTTAACGAGTAAAACAGCTTTTAAAAATACAATTTTTTTTTATTCGTTTTTTTTTAATATTGTTTTTTTTAAACGATTTCAACGATTAAAATGTTGAAAAAAGCTTATTTTTGCAAAACAGCACGTTTTGAGTTTTAAACTGCGTTTTAACGCTAAAAAAAGCATAAAAACGACGAATTTTTTATTATTCGTTTTTATTAATATTGCTTCTATTTGAACGATTTCAACGATCTAAAATGTTGAAAAATTTTTTTTAAAAAAAAGCACGTTTTGAGTTTATTCTGCGTTTTAACGCAAAAAAAGCATAAAAAAGACGAAATTTTTATTATTCGTTTTTATTAATATTGGTCTATTTGAACGATTTCAACGATCTAAAATGCTTGAAAATGTTATTTTGCAAAACAGCACGTTTTTAGCTTTAATCTGCGTTTTAACGCGTAAAGCAGCATAAAAACGACAAATTTTTATTATTCGTTTTTATTATATGCTCTATTTGAACGATTTCAACGATCTAAAATGCTTGAAAATGCTTATTTTAGCAAAACAGCACGTTTTGAGCTTTAATCTGCGTTTTCGCGTAAAACAGCATAAAAAAGACAAAATTTTTTATTATTCGTTTTATTAATATTGCGTCTATTTGAACGATTTCAACGATCTAAAATGCTTGAAAATGCTTATTTTAGCAAGACAGCACGTTTTGATTTTAATCTGCGTTTTAACGCGTAAAACAGCATAAAACGACGAATTTTTATTATTTGTTTTTATTTTATTGCGTCTATTTGAACGATTTCAACGATCTAAAAATGCTTGAAAATGCTTATTTTAGCAAAACAGCACGTTTTGAGCTTTAATCTGCGTTTTAACGCGTAAAACAGCAAAAACGACGAATTTTTATTATTCGTTTTTATTAATATTGCGTCTATTTGAACGATTTCATCGATCTAAAATGCTTGAAAATGCTTATTTTAGCAAAACAGCACGTTTTGAGCTTTAATCTGCGTTTTAACGCGTAAAACAGCATAAAAACGACGAATTTTTATTATTCGTTTTTATTAATATTGCGTCTATTTGAACGATTTCAACGATCTAAAATGCTTGAAAATGCTTATTTTAACAAAACAGCACGTTTTGAGCTTTAATCTGCGTTTTAACGCGTAAAACAGCATAAAACAACGAAATTTTTATTATTCGTTTTTATTAATATTGCGTCTATTTGAACGATTTCAACGATCTAAAATGCTTGAAAAATGCTTTTTTTTAGCAAAACAGCACGTTTTGAGCTTTATTCTGCGTTTTAACGTGTAAAACAGCATAAAAACGAGAAATTTTCATTCGTTTTTATTTTATTGCGTCTATTTGAACGATTTCAACGATCTAAAATGCTTAAAAATGCTTATTT
Source organism: Dalotia coriaria (assembly GCF_025399875.1). Taxonomy (NCBI): domain Eukaryota; kingdom Metazoa; phylum Arthropoda; class Insecta; order Coleoptera; family Staphylinidae; genus Dalotia; species Dalotia coriaria. Next base: position 1,737 of record NW_027049223.1, read on the forward strand.
AACAAACAGCTACGTTTTGAGTTTTAATCTGCGTTTTAACGCGTAAAAAACGATAAAAACGACGAATTTTTATTATTCGTTTTTATTAATATTGCTTCTATTTGAACGATTTCAACGATCTAAAATGCTTGAAAATGATTATTTTAGCAAAACAGCACGTTTTGAGCTTTAATCTGCGTTTTAACGCGTAAAACAGCATAAAACGACTGAAATTTTTTTATATTCGTTTTATTAATATTGCTTCTATTTAAACGATTTCAACGATCTAAAATGCTTGAAAATGCTTATTTTAGCAAAAACAGCACGTTTTGAGCTTTAATCTGCGTTTTAACGCGTAAAAAGCATAAAAACGACGAATTTTTATTATTCGTTTTTATTAATATTGCTTCTATTTGAACGATTTCAACGATCTAAAAATGCTTTGAAATGCTTATTTTAGCAAAACAGCACGTTTTGAGCTTTATTCTGCGTTTTAACGCGTAAAACAAGCTAAAAACGACGAAATTTTTATTATTCGTTTTTATTAATATTGCGTCTATTTGAACGATTTCAACGATCTAAAATGCTTTAAAATGCTTATTTTAGCAAAACAGCACGTTTTGAGCTTTAATCTGCGTTTTAACGCGTAAAGCAGCTAAAACGACGAAATTTTTATTATTCGTTTTTATTAATATTGCTTCTATTTGAAACGATTTCAACGATCTAAAATGCTTGAAAATGCTTATTTTAGCAAAACAGCACGTTTTGAGCTTTTACTCTGCGTTTTAACGCGTAAAACAGCATAAAAAAATTTTTTTTTATTGTTTTTATAATATTGGTCTATTTGAACGATTTCACGATCTAATGCTTGAAAGCTTATTTTAGCAAACAGAACGTTTTGAGCTTTAATCTGCGTTTTAACGCGTAAACAGCTAAAATGAGAATTTTTATTTTCCTTTATTAATATTGCTTTATTTAAACGATTTCAACGATCTAAAATGCTTGAAAATGCTTATTTTAGCAAACAGCACGTTTTTGAGCTTTAATCTGCGTTTTAACGCGTAAACAGCATAAAACGCGAATTTTTATTATTGTTTTTATTAATATTAGCTTCTATTTGAACGATTTCAACGATCTAAAATGCTTAAAATGCTTATTTTAGCAATTAGCACGTTTTGAGTTTAATCTGCGTTTTAACGCGTAAACAGCATAAAACGACGAAATTTTATTATTCGTTTTTATTAATATTGCTATTGACGTTTCAACGATCTAAAATGCTTGAAAATGCTTATTAGCAAAACAGCACAGTTTTGAGCTTTTAATCTGCGTTTTTACGCGTAAAACAGCATTAAAACGACAAAATTTTTATTATTCGTTTTTATTAATATTGCGTCTATTTAACGATTTCAACGATCTAAAATGCTGAAAATGCTTATTTTAGCAAAACAGCACGTTTTGAGCTTTAATCCTGCGTTTTAACGCGTAAAACAGCATAAAACGACAGATTTTTATTATTCGTTTTTTATTAATATTGCGTCTATTTGAAAGACGATTTCAACGATTAAAATGTAAAATGCTTATTTTAGCAAAACAGCACGTTTGAAAGCAATCTGCGTTTTGGCGCGTAAAACAGCTTAAAATGAGCCAGATTTTTTTATTATTCGTTTTTTATTAATAGTAGCTTCTATTTAAAACGATTTCAACGATCTAAAATGCTTGAAAATGCTTATTTTACGGCAAAACAGCATGTTTTGAGGCTTTTAATCTGCGTTTTAACGCGTAAAACAACATAAAACGACGAATTTTTTATTATTTCCGTTTTTTATTAATGTTAGCTTCTATTTGAAAGACGGTTCAACGATCTAAAATGCTTGAAAATGCTTATTTACAGCAAAACAGCACGTTTTGAGGCTTTATTCTGCGTTTTAACGCGTAAAACAGCATAAAACGACGAAATTTTATTATTCGTTTTTATTAATATTTGCTTCTATTTGAACGATTTCAACGATCTAAAATGTAGAAAATGCTTATTTTAGCAGCAAAACAGCACACGTTTTTGAGGCTTTAATCTGCGTTTTTAACGCGTAAAACAGCATAAAACGACGAAATTTTTATTATTCGTTTTTTATTTTTATTGCGTCTGTTGCTTGAACGATTTCAACGATCTACAAATGCTTGCGAAAATACTTATTTTATAAAACAGCACGTTTTGAGAGCTTTTGTAATCTGCGTTTTTAACGCGTAAAAACAGCTTATAAAACGACGAATTTTTTTTATTACATTATTCGTTTTTATTAATATTACTTCATTTGAACGATTTCAACGATCTAAAATGCCGAAAATACTTATTTTTAGCAAAACAGCAGCGTTTTGAGCTTTTAATCTACTGCGTTTTAACGCGTAAAAACAACATAAAACGACAGAAATTTTTATTATTCGTTTTATTATGTAAAAGCTATTTGAACGATTTCAACGATCTAAAATGCTTGAAAATACTTATTTTAGCAAAACAGCGCGTTTTTGAGCTTTAATCTGCGTTTTAACGCGTAAAACAGCATAAAAACGACGAGAAATTTTTATTATTCGTTTTTTATTAATATTGCTTCTATTTGAACGATTTCCAGCGATCTAAAATGCTTGAAAATGCTTATTTTAGCAAAACAGCACGTTTGAGCTTTAATCCTGCGTTTTTACGCGTAAAACAGCATAAAAAGACAAAATTTTTTATTATTCGTTTTTATTAATATTGCGTCTATTTGAACGATTTCAACGGTAAAATGCTTGAAAATGCTTATTTTAGCAGGCAGCACGCGTTTTGAGCTTTAATCTGCGTTTTAACGCGTAAAACAGCATAAAACGACGAATTTTTATTATTCGTTTTTATTAATGTGTGTCTATTTGAACAAATTTTAACGATCCCAAAATGCTTGAAAATGCTTATTTTAAAAAAAGCACGTTTTTAGCTTTTTAAACTGCGTTTTAAACGCGTAAAAACATAAAATGACGAATTTTTTTTTTATTCGTTTTTTTTTAAATTTACTTTTTTTTTAAACGATTTCCCAAAGATCTAAAATGCTTGAAAAAAAGCTTATTTTAGCAAAACAACGTTTTGAGCTTTAATCTGCGTTTTTAAAGCGTAAAACAGCATAAAAAAGACGGAAATTTTTTTTATTCGTTTTTTTTAATATTGCTTCTATTTGAACATTTTAACGATCCAAAAAAGCTTGAAAAAGCTTATTTTTTGCAAAACAACCACGTTTGAGCTTTTTTTCTGCGTTTTAACGCGTAAAAAAAGCATAAAAAAGACAGAATTTTTTTTTATTCGTTTTTTTTAATTTCCCTCTATTTGAACGATTTCAACGATCCCAAAAAGCTTGAAAATGCTTATTTTAGCAAAACAAAACACGTTTTTAGCTTTAATCTTTCGTTTTTTTCGCGTAAAACAACATAAAAAAGACGAATTTTTAAATTTTTCGTTTTTTTTTTAATATTGCTTCTATTTAAACGGGGTTTCAACGATCTAAAATGCTTGAAAATGCATTTTGGGGTTTTTGGGGAACCCTAAAAAAGCATAAAAAAGACGAAATTTTTTTTTATTCGTTTTTTTATTAATTTGCTTCTATTTGAAACGATTTCAACGATGTAAAAAGCTTGAAAATGCTTATTTTAGCAAAACAGCACGTTTTGAGCTTTTTAAACTGCCCTTTTTTACGCGTAAAACAGCATAAAACGGAAAAATTTTTTTTATTCGTTTTTTTTTAATATTGCGTCTATTTGAACGATTTCAACGATCTAAAAAAGCTTGAAAATGCTTATTTTAGCAAAACAGCACGTTTTTAGCTTTATTCTGCGTTTTAACGCGTAAAACAACATAAAAAAGACGAAATTTTTTTTTTATTCGTTTTTTTTTTTTTTGCCGTCTTTTGAACGATTTTTAACGATCTAAAATGCTTGAAAATGCTTATTTTTAAACAAAAAAGCACGTTTTTGGGGGAATCGCGTTTTTTTTCCCTAAAACGGGAAAATGACGAAGTTTTTTAATTTTTCGGTTTTTTTTTAATTTGCTTCTATTTAAACGGTTTCCCAAAGATCTAAAATGCTTGAAAATCTTATTTTAGCAAAACAGCATGTTTTGGGGCTTTTTAAACTGCGTTTTAACGCGTAAAACAAACATAAAACGACGAATTTTTATTAT